>NW_025962435.1:0-13976 GCF_017589495.1 Alosa alosa
CCTTAATTTTCCGTTGTGTTTGAAAAAAACTATGTTTTAGATGTGAATAGAACGGTATATGAACATTAAGAAGATATATGAACATATGGGCATTAAAGGGCAGAACATTGTTGGTTTGTTTTGAAATTGTACCATTTCATTTGGTCTTCCCCTGTACTGTATGCATGGAACTGCCGATCAGTGCAATGCATACTATTTATTGAATTTACTTCTGGTTGCCATCTCTGTTCTTTGAACCATTTGTAATTCCTGCTTCCAAATGCTGTGAGCATATGTTGTGGCGCTTGGAATCTACATCTGTTGGCTGTGCTGGGACATAAGGACCTGGAGATTAGTGTGGCTGCACCATAATAAAAGCTTTGTTTGTATAGTAATAATAATAAAGCTTTTATTTGTACTCTTTCTTTCATACAGAATGCAGCTCAAAGTGCTTTACATTTCGAACATATGTTTTACAATAATAGTCAGTCAGTCATTATCAATCACTTTTCTTTACTTTGTTTATGTTATACTCAACATATATCAAAATATAATGGCGTCTCATAAGACTAAGCAGCCAACCCTCTTACCCCCCACCAAGCCGCCATGGCAACTGTGGCAGGCTCCCATATTCCAGGAAGGCAGCAGGCAGAACCTGACTTAATAGGAGGGCCATCGCTTCTGGCTGAAAACAAGCCCTCAATAGTAGCAGATGTAGAATAATCTGAAAATGTAGTCTACAGGATAAAGATGAGTTAACTAAAAGCTTTCCTGTACAGGTATGTTTCAGATCTTTTTTTTAAATATTTACTGAACTCGCCTGCTTGATGTACAGGGGCAGGGTGTTCCATAGTTTGAGGGGCATAATGGATAAGCGCCCAGCT
Organism: Alosa alosa; assembly: GCF_017589495.1. Lineage (NCBI taxonomy): Eukaryota > Metazoa > Chordata > Actinopteri > Clupeiformes > Clupeidae > Alosa > Alosa alosa. The sequence goes on from NW_025962435.1 coordinate 864, forward strand.
TCTCACTTTGTTTGTGGAGCACTTTGGAGTGGAATTAAGGTGGGGTGGATGATCTAAGTTTCCTTTGTGGTTGATAAGATGACAAAAGCTCAGAGATATGAAGGTGCTATGCCATTCAGAGCTTTGTAAGTAATTAACATAACCTTAAAATCGGGTCTATAGGAAATAGGGGAGCCAGTGCGAAAGTTCAGCCAACACAGGGGTGATGTTCTCTCTTCTTAGTCTTGGTTAAAAGTCTAGCATGAGTTCTGTATGGTGCCAATTTCTTTAGATGTTTTGGAAGACTGATGAAAGTGCATTGCAGTAATCTAACCTGCTGGTGATAAGGCGTGAATTAGCTTTCTGCATCTTGTTGAATTAAAGGGCCGCACTTTGGCAATGTTTCTCAAGTGAAATAGGCTGTCTGAGTAACTTTACTGATATGGGGCTTAAAACTTAACTCTGCATCTAAGATGACACCGAGGCTTGTTACTTTTGGTTTGACCTGGTGCCAAGTTCCCAGATTACTAAGAATAATATCTACGCTTTAGTTTGGTCCAACCAAGTACCTCTGTTTGTCATCATTTAGTTTCAAAAGTTTTTTGCTCATCCACTGATTAATGGAGTTAGGCATGCAGTGAGGGAGCAAGGCCATCTGGGTTGATTGGCTCCCAGAAAAGATACAATTGGGTATCATCTGCGTAGCTGTGGAAGTTACATTATGCTGCTGACTTATGGCGTTTCCCAATGGGAGCATATATAGAGAAAATAGCAGGGGACAAGGCAGCTCTAGGCCACCAAAAGGCAAGTCATGTTTTCGAATACATGATCCTAGACTGATATAAAAATCTCTGCCAGTAATGTGGTTTTGAAACCAGTTTAGAGCATTATCAGAGAGACCCACCCACTTTTGCAAGGCGGTGAATTAGGATACTATGATCAATGGTGTCAAATGCCGCCTCAAATCCAGAAGAATAAGGATTGAGACTTTGTTTGAGTCGGTAGCTAGTCTAGAGATCGTTGACTATCTTTACTAGAGCCGTTTCTGTGCTGTGGTTGATCCTAAAAACCTGATTGGAATTTTTCAAGGATACTGTTTTGATTTGAGGAAGGTATTTAACTGATTGCAAACAACTTTTTCAAGTACTTTTTTTTTTTGCTCAAAGCGATAGATTTGATGGGCCTGTGGTTGCTCCAGATTGGTATGGTCAAGTTTGACTTTTTAAGTAAAGGTTTCACAACAGCGGTTTTAAAAGCAGTTGGAAATATACCTGTTTCTAATGAGTGTTGTACCTTGAGAAAAAAAGGAGCTAAGCCTTCATATACTTTTTTGAGGAATGTAGTAGGATTGGATCTAAAACACATGTTGAAGAGCCGGTTTGAGTTATAATTTTACCAAGCTCAGATTGAGTAATAGTGCTAAGGACCTTAATTTTGGGGGAGGCTGTTTTTGGGTGTACTATCAAACATATGTGCCAATATTTACCAATAGCCTCACCCATAAAATAAACTTTGTTTTGAAAAGTCTGCAAATTCTTAAGCATCTTAGAGAGGATGCCTGACTGAGAGTGTGTCAAAAGGTGTTGATGCAATAGCCTATCAATAGTGAGAACAACACCCTAGAGTTTCTACTGTTTTCAGCAATTACCTTAGAAGTGGTTCCTCCTCTCATTCGAATAACTATTATAATTTGCAATTTTTTCTTTTAAGAATGTACGGTGAACCTGTAACAAAGTTTTCTCCATGTTCTCAGCTTTCCTCATGATCTTTTAGATCATGGATATTTTCGTTCATCAAGGTGTCAGTTTGCTACAAGCCTTTTTAGTCTTTAAAGGGTGCCACTCTGTCAAGCAAGCATAATTCGATTAAAACCTCTACCATTTGATCAATGGGGATGATGTAAAATATCTAAATTTATGGAAGTCTATAAGAGCTATGAACTGCTGTTCTGCTCTAATGTCCAGAGTCGCGATTTGATTGCAATTTCAGGATGAATTTTGGAGTATGTGGTACAATATTAAAAAGATACAATGATGATCAGACATATTTATATCATTTGCTGATAAGTCTGTGACTTCATCCCTCTGAAATGACTAGATCGAGGTGTTGCCAAGGTTGTGGGTGGGTCCTGTAACATGCTGCTTTAGCTCCTAACTGTCCAACACATTAAGGAACTTACAAACTGGCATCAGTTGTCTTATTGACATGAGCAAGTCGCCATTACAATTGTCGAACCATAGCTAGTGATGATGGCGACATAAGTTCCAAACGATGAAAAGCCAGTCCATAGTTTAGGAGAGGTATAAGGTTGACCGATACAACTGGGTCAGCCTTCAGAGTGAACGTATACTCAAAAGGAAGCTGGTCGCCAAAAAGTTGACTCGTGTGCAACTATATTTGTTTTGAGAATGGGCAATTCCACCACCTCGTTGCCTTGTCTAATTGAGTGGAAGAAATTATAATTTAGGACAAGTCTCAACAAAGACAGCTTAAGCTGTACAAGTCAGCCAGGTTTCAGCAACAAGAAACGAAGGTAATTTTTTCACTAATAAAATCATTGTGATTACAAAGGTTTTGGTAGTAAGTGCACCTATATTTAGTAAACCCTGTTAGCTGAAAATGCCTCTGGCTTTTGAGAATATCTTCAGGTATGGAAAGAATATTTGTTAGGTTTCTAGTTTTAAATTTGTCTTTCTTTTACTATCACGTTGGGTAGAAATCAGCGTTGGAATAGAACTTCTCAGCATAAGTCATGCTGTTGTGACAGCAATCTATGGTAATGTGTATTGTATGTTACCTACAGAAAACATTCTCAGACCATCCATGTATAATGCCATTCGAATCAATACCTGGGGGCGTGAATCTGTAATATTTTCTACAGAATGTCAATGTCTCAGTGTAGACTATATTTGTCAGAGAGTAGCCTGGCTCCATGTTGGTTTGGTGGAGACCATCACGCTAGCATACTGGGCCTCTCCAGAACAAGCTGATTGTTATTAGGGGATGTGGAAGCGCAGTAGCGTTTGAGCCAAGGTGTGGAGTCGAACAGTCTGGACCATCTCTCAGCACCTTTCTGTAGGTGAGAGGCCCAGAGATGATAAGCGTTTTCTGTGCCCATCAGGTGGTGATGAGAGTTTTGTAGTTTCCTGCTGCAGTGCTACTGACTGCTTATCTCCTGATGTGGTTGGGTACCCCGTTATGCGATGATGTTATTGACAACGGTGTGGCGGGCCAGGATGCTTGGGAGTTCTGCTGGATGTCAAGGACAGCACCCAGGGAAGCAATGAACCTTGGAGGACGCTACATGATGGGGGAATGCAGAGGTCCTAACCATGGAACTGCCCGATGACCAGGGTGGAGGATTGATGAGGTCCGGGGAGGGTCAGGCGCCGACTTTTGAGGAGGACCAGGATGGATTGTCTACCGAGGGCTGGAGGGGCTCCCTCATCCTCGGTCAGAATGGCATAAGCGATTTTCCAGTGCGTATGGGTTGGGCTGGGCCTGAGAGTGCCGTCCGGACCGTCTGCCCGTGCTTGTGATGCTTGCTTCCTCGCCATGGCTCAGGCTGGTGTGGAGTGGAGCTGGCCAGCAGAGCGAGCTTGGTTCTCAGCAGAGGCCGGGAGGCAACAGGACGAAGTTGCATTAGTGCATGGCATGGTTAAAAGTATTGGAGGACAGGTAAATCAGGGCATCTGGCATTTGTATGTAAGAAATTAACGTTACTTCACCGGAAGAAAGGTGTGGGAACTTTATTCATCTTCTCAATCTGATGGAGAAGTGCAGCTATTCTGACGAGGTTCCACTATCTTCGCTGAGAAGGGCAGCATGAGTGCAGCCTGGTACAGCTGAGGAGGAGCATGGTATCGCGAGGGGCTGGCAGTGTCAACTGTTTTTAAACGTTTGTTTGCTAGTTGGCTGGCAACAGCGATATCGTGCAGTTCATGATATCGAACACAGGTAGCGGGTAAGTAATCTGAGAAGATCTCACTTTTATATTGAGTCACTAGTTTTGAGAGACGTTAGAAGGAATTTGATGCTTTCTTCTTCAGATATCGTTTCCTTGGCCCAGTATTGTTTGCAGCCCTTGATACTGGCTTAGTTGCGTTAACGTTTGACAGAAAAGTTTGGCGATCAAGGTTATGGAATCCGATAATCCAAAGCCTCGAGCAACAACAGTTTATGCAAAGGTTGTTCACGGATATAATCGGTATGTAGTAAATCCATTAGAAAATAGATGGTATGGAGACTGAATGAATAAGTTTTGAAGTTTGGGTAGTTACATAGAACCTTAGGCGAACGGACATTGAATTGGTGATGCTGCATCGTCTATCTATGTGATCTTGATGTATGGGAGATGGATGTGTGTGTGTGTGTGTATCTCTATGTGTGTGTGTGTGTGTGTGTGTGTGTGTGTGTGTGTCTGTGCGTAAATCAGTCCCCACAGCCCAAACAATTGAACATGCATACACACATACTCACGCATGCACACACACACACACACACACACACACACACACACTGTGCTTTTCCCTGAGATGGCTAGCACTGACAGCAGGGTGATGACGGTGACTTGAGAATAGTGAGCATTCAGCAGGAGGTGAGGAGGACAAATTATTGCTGTGTGTGTGTGTGTGTGTGTGTGTGTGTGTGTGTGTTGTGTGTGTCTGTGTGTGTGTGTGTGTGTGTGTGTGTGTGTGTGTGTGTGTGTGTGTATGTGTGTGTGTGTGTGTGTGTGTGTGTGTGTGTGTGTGTGTTTGTGTGTGTGTCTGTGTGTGTGTGTGTTTGTGTGTGTGTGTGTGTGTGTGTGTGTGTGGTGGTGTAGGGGATTTGGTTTAAGGTTTGATGATGAAAGGAACTGGCAATCTGGCTTTTCCCTCCTCTCCTTCCCATTCTATCCATCTTCTCATCTCAGGCTCTCTCCACGTTAGCCTAAGAGCGATGACTAGCTTGGCCAAGCAAAAGCACTTGGCCGGTTTAAGTTAACATTTGGATGAGTGTGAAGTTTCTTTGAACGCTTTATAATACCTGTTCTTAGTCTTATTGTCTCAGCCAGATAATGAGTTGCAGTATGTTTCACCTCAGAATGTGCCTCAGTTAATGCTACTACTCTGAACTTCTAGAGAGAGAGAAAGTGTGTGTGTGTGTGTGTGTGTGTGTGTGTGTGTGTGTGTGTGTGTGTGTTAATGTGTCTGTCTGTGTGTGTGAGGCTGTATAAGACATGACACTATTATAGTTTATAACAACAACACAGACAGATGTTGAAGATAAGTATGAAGGGCTGAGTGCGGATAGGGAAAGGTTAAAGGCTCACATGCACAGGTCGGCCATAAAATTACCTGCCTCACTGGTCAGATCTCATATCAAACCCACATCATTGGTTTCATCCACAATGTATTAGATAAAATTAAATGATTGGATATGTTTTGTATGAAAACGTTTTCAGCATACCACCTAAGGTAAATCTAAATGTTGGATTCAGTGAAGCCAGTTGATTCAGGATATATTTAAGTCTGTTAGTGATCTGGGTACAGGTACAACCTATATACAAATATCTTGACTTCTGTCAAGGGTCTTAAAAATCCTCAAATGAACTTTTACTGGTTTTACCCAGGTCCAAATCTAATCGAGCTTTTACCATTGTTGGACTTAAATTATGCAATAGCTTCACATTTTATATTGAATCTGTTCTCTGTAGAGACCTTTAAAAGTGTAAAATGATTCCTTCATACATAGCATTCTCTTGATTTTTTAATATAGATTGTTGTTCATTTTAGGTCGGTCTGAGGTTGTTTTTAGTTCAATCAAGTTTCTTCATTCACAACATTTACTTACTATGATTCATGTTCAAGCACTTTGTTCAACTCGTTTTGTTCTATACAAATAAAGGGATATGATTGGTTTCATAGGGGCCAGTGATTTGATCCTAAATAGTTATTATGAACAATTGTCCTATCTCTGTGATGTACAGCCCTTATTGTGTGATGCAATATTGTTATATATTGAAATATAGCAAATGTCATCCCTTATTGCCTCTGATTCACAGTCTCGTTTAAGTTCAATTTTCTGTGTTGTAGTTTGGTTCCTCCATTTAGCTCATGTGAGTCCCATTGCAGTGGTGCAGACTAGAATCCTCATGGTACACTTTATTTCCTTCAACGAGAGAGAGAGAAGGCGAGAAAAATGATACTGCGATGTAAATGCCTACTTGTAAATACTGAATAATCTTGAGTAATGTGACTCTAAATTCATTCTCTCTCTACCTCTTTCTCTGCCTTCATACACACACACACACACACACACACTCACGACACATGCCACGAGGCAGGCTAAGTGTGCTGTGATGTTTGTGAGACGCTGATGAAAGTGTGGCTGCAATGAGGAACTTATGTAAATCAGCCCGCATTACTGAAGAGAGAAATGTGGCCCCTCCGATGGGGTGTGCGACCCCCAGCTTCCACCAAAGGTGGCAACGAAAACACTAATGACTGACATCTCTCCTTTTCCCTGGGCATGTCGCCAAAGCATGCTGGATGACACTCTGCCTCCCGTCGCTCAAGCGGGGCAGCAACGACTGATCGCACTTTCACGTCCGTCTAATAAAAAGAAATCCGATGTATTTGGAAAGAAAATGAGAGAACAAGGGACAGAAAGGGAGGAAAATGAAGCGAGAGAGATCTCATTCAGAAGAAGCATGTAGCTTAGCTCTCTGTCATGGCAATTCCTTTGTCTTGGTGTTGGCTTAATGTTTTCGTGCAGGGATTATTGATTGAAAGCTTCGCACTTGGGAGGGATCTGTGAGGAGAATAATTAGGCCTAACAGCGAACTTAATCAAGCGTGTGTTTAGTAGGAAGAGATAAATTTTCCACTGTGTGTGTCAGAAGAGTTGAATGATACATAGACTGAAAGTGGAGACTTGGAATTTGCTACCATGGACATAAGCATTGTTCTCAATAGACAGAGCATTCTACTTGCTTTATTAGCACTTATTATGCTGCTATGGAGACCACAGCAGCAAGGGGAAGGCATGAATAGTATGTCAATAATGCAAATTAATACTAGTTCCTAATTGCTAACCCTATAGCATATCCATCTGCAAGAAAACCAATAGTTTTTCTCTAACTATAAGCACAATATAATCAATGTGTAAATGGTATACTAATTTAGTAAACACATTAAATCGACACATTACAAGTTAAATGAGCACATTTTTGTCATGGACGATACAAAAAAATAACCACATTATTATTAACCAAAGGAAAATATATGAAAAGAATATAACAATATGCACAATATACAGGACTCTTATCTGTGAATGTGAATGCATGCATTGCATTGCATGACTATAATGATTTTTGAATTGATGGATTTTTGTTGCTATTGGTTTCATTACTTCTGATAGTCACAACAACAAAAAAGCAGTTGAACCTGCTTTGAAAATGCTTACATTTAAAGCACAGAAATAGACGTGGTTAAATACATAAAATAAAATGCACAGTGGATGTTTAATGGTGTGCATTAAGCAAATGGGTTCCATATGAGTTACAGAAGTGCAATGAGTGTCTGTGTGGATTACTACTGTATGAAGGCTAATGTACATGTAATGTAAAAGCATAATGTGTACTGTATATAGTGTTCAATATTCAAGGTTTGCTTGAGCGGGACTCAAGAGCAGTAGGAGACTCACTTTGTAATACCAGATTCATTTTGCTGGAGACTTCAGATCCTTCTGGGGTTTGCTAATCAGAACTAACTCAAAACTACTACGAGACTTTTTGCTTAAATGGGAACTATACTGTCTATTTAGCTCTACTGGGAATGTAGTGCTCACAGATAACTGTCTCCATTATGCATGTAGACTCCGGTCTCATTTGCATTACACAGAATTTGTGATTTTTAGCTCACCTACTAGAGCTATACCTGGGAAATGAATGCTGATAGTTCTCTGTGCTGATGGATATAGCTACTTATGATTAACCCATGACTTGACTGTCTGTTACTGAATCTCTGGATGAAAGACTTGACTTGTGTCAGTGTTTGTGTGTGTGTGTGTGTGTGTGTGTGTGTGTGGGTGGAGGCAAGATGTCTGGATGGTATGGCTTTATGCGTGTGTGAGAGTGATATGTCTGGATGATGTAGCCCGTGTGTGTGTGTGTATGAGGTGTGTGAGGGTGTGTGTGTGTGTGTGATCTCTGGCTGTTATTTGCTTCTATGGGTTATGACTGGTTAGAACCGCTGCTGTGGCTGCTAGTGATGAGAGGCGGCACTGCTTCTGGCTGTGTGTGTGTGTGTGTGTGTGTGTGTGTGTTTGTTTGTGTGTACATGTCAGGAGTCAGACTAATGCTTATGAATACATACAGTGTAACCACACTATGTGAAGTCTGCAACAACAGTGGAGTGACATGAATGGATGAATCGTGTGCATTCATGCCTGTGTGTGTGTGTGTGTGTGTGTGTGTGTATGTGTTTCTGTTTCTGTGTGTGTGTGTGTGTGTGTGTGTGTGTGTGTGTGTGTTGCATTGTACCTGTGTGTGTGTGTGTGTGGATGTGTTTCTGTGCGTGTGTGTGTGTGTGTGTGCATTCATGCCTGTGTGTGTGTGTGTGTGTGTGGATGTGTTTCTGTGTGTGTGTGTGTGTGTGTGTGTGTGTGTGTGTGTGTGTGTGGATGTGTTTCTGTGTGTGTGTGTGTGTGTGTGTGTGTGTGTGTGTGTGTGTGTGTGTGTGCATTCATGCCTGTGTGTGTGTGTGTGTAAACACATGGCATGTGAATAGATCTTTGAGAGTGGACTGGGGCTGTGCCCCTCAGTTAAAAACAGCCGGGCTTTCATTGCTGCATATCATTCCCTGTTTAATAAAGCACAGATGCAGCATCTGCCCAGTTATTGTACGAAAGAGAAGCTAGTAGACAAAAAGAGAGAGGGGCTGGTGAGGGGCTGGTGGTAGAGAAGAGACTGGCCCCAGGTAGGTCTAAGGTGTAAGCAAGCATATGTCTTTATTTATATCCTATTTTGCGTTTATGGCACTTCCCCTATTTGCACACCGCTCTTGCTACACCAGCATATTCTGGGACCCTTCAGCTATATTGGATTCTGCAGTATTACAATGGTCATTAAATTAGGGATCAATCTAGCCCTCTTTCTCCATAAGCCCGTGTGGTGCATTAGCTCACGATGGCGTTAGCAGCCCTTCCTAGCCCAACTTGGCTTTTTGATTAGTTTAGGAAGAGGCTGCTTTGGTGGCAGCGACGTCTGGTTTGAGGAAGGACCAGCTGTATGGGAACCCGGCTGGGCTGTGCACTAACACTCCGACCTGCTTACTAGGGGCGCATAATGTTGCATACATTATTTTTTTAATTATCAGTGGGATTAAAATGCATGCTTAATGAGATCCCTCACAGAGTGTGTGTGTGTGTGTGTGTGTGTGTGTGTGTGTGTGTGTGTTCTACACTGGACTCGGCTTACCTTTAGCCCCCTCGCCTGCTCTATCCACCCTTTCTCTTCTCTCATCTACTCTTCTTTCCCATCACTCTCTCCTTTCCTCTCATTCTCTCTGCCCCTCCCCTCCCCTATCTCTCTGCAGTTTCCTTCTTCTCTCATCCCTCCTTTCTTCCTCCTCCTAACATCTCTCCCTCTTTCCCTCTTTTTCAACCTTTCAAAAATGTCCTCCATGTCCCTGCTCTGATTTTTTTCCTGAAACACTTTAGATGCAAAGCGCTACTAAACCTTTCAGGAACAGAATGAATGAAAAGATCACAGCAGTCTGCCCCTCTCCCCAGGAGGGACTGTAAATCCCGTGGACTGTGTGTGTGTGTGTGTGTGTGTGTGTGTGTGTGTGAGAGAGAGAAAGAGACAGAAGAAGGGGTGGTGGAGTGTGAATGAGTATGCATGCTTGTGCATGTTACTGATGTTACTTTAATGTAAGTGTGTGTGTGTATGTGTGTGTGTGTGTGAGGTATTGTGTGCGTGAGAGAGAGAAAGAGTGTGTTTGGAAGGGGGCTGCTCATTTCAACAAAAATGAATCTGCTCTCGGCTAGAATCAGACCCTCATCTGTTTCCCCAGTTACCATCTCCATCCTCCTCTCTCCAATCTTCTAGTGGTCTAATACTATTGTGAGCTTTAGTTGCAACCACTGGGTTCATGTGCTGTTGAGATGACAAGCAGAGGGGCTAATGCGGTGTCTAGGGAGGCTATTGGAAGTTTCTGCATGCATGAGTGCTGGCGAGGTTCAATACACAGCGAGGGTCTGCCAGGGTCTGCGTGATGTACTGTACTGGTCACCCTCCCGATTCAACATGGGAGGCTGACCCAATGGCTCTATTGCAGGCGATTCTACACCACCGTTTCCTTGTGACGTTTGCAGGTACATGGAAAGGGTGATGTAATAGCGTCCCTAACTACCATGTTTATAGGAATATGTTCTATGAAGGCCATTCAAAATGTGTGGATGTCTCAGCTATGTTCTCAATCAGAGTTTTCTCTATTTTTGAATGTAGCAGGTTTCTCTATTTTTAGATTTGTAGGATAAAATGGTGTATATGTGGTGCCAACACCTATGTACACCATACATGATTTTTTAATTATTGAATTGAACTGAAAACTCATATAAATTTCCTTATTTATATGAAATAGAAAAACTCATAAAACTCTGAACAGAAAACTCATGATTTAGATAGAGATAGATGCTTTATTGATTGAGTATAAACATATAACTAAACTCCACTGTACAATAAAGACAGTAGAAGATAAGAAAGATAAGAAAACTAACAAAACTAAATACTAAATACACTATATAAATTAAATTAAGAAAGTCCAATGTGCATGAGGGGTGATCAAGCATAAGGCTTGTAGTGACAGGGCGGGACTGGTAGGTGCTAAAGGGTGAGTGTCATGGTGTAGGTGCAAACAGTAGTCCAACCATAGTCCTTGGTTATGTGTGCATGGCAAGATGCAAAAAGTAGTCCAACATTAGGTCCAACAGTGCAACAGTGCAAGAGTAAGGTCCTAGAGACCAGCATAAACTAGATGTACCTCGATCGGTACAAATATGACCCTTAGCTCAGTCCTGTACATCCGTTCGAAAATAAATCACACTTCAATTTGTCTCCATATTTTACTCCATCCCCCCACTCTTGAAACTTTTGTGTATGCTTGTTTGCATGCCTGATGTGTGTGTCTGCGGCTAGAGAAAGTAACCCTACTGATTGCTGAAAAGGTGGAATAAGATTGTAGAATAGCCAAAAAAGATGTAGCATTGTTATAAAACCTTTAAAATCTCTAAACAATCCCAAAAGTACACAGTTCATCCATTGCAACTGGATTGATGAAAGGTCCTTACACCTGTAGGCTACATTGTATTTGGGAAAAGCAAAGGTATCAGCATAATGTTATTTTTTATTTATTTATTTATTTATTTATTGTGTATTTATAAACAAAACATCTCTGTCAGTTCCATGCCGTTTCAAAGCTATCAAAAACAAAGGTCATTTTTGGATGGATGGATTTTTGTGAATGTTTTCTTCTTCTACATAAGATTTTAGTCATCTTTAGTTCATGTAATACTTTATTGTCAATGCACAAATTAAGTAACAGTAGTCACAAACGTTATTGTTAATGCACAAATTAAGTAACAGTAGCCTAGTCTGAAGCGAAATGCTGTTTTACATCTAACCAGTGGTGCAAATAACTGACATGTCCAAAATGGGCCTTGATGAAATCGTTAAGCTAGACTGTTTCATACACATTTTAAGGGCCATAGTTGAAGCTTTTGTCCGTTATTGTTAAATTGCAAATATAGGCTGATTCATGTTCCCTTGCATTGTGTAACCGAGGTCCATGGCTAGTCTGGCTTTCATCAGACCAAGCTCAATCTTTAGAAATCAAAAAATAAATAGCGGGCAGATCAGGCTGGGTTCACCAACCCTAGTCCATAGGCACCGATATTGTTTAATTTTCGATTGATATATACTGCAGCTCTGGCTATTCTAAATGCAAAATGCATCAGGAGTTATGACAAAGCGGTAACTAACAAACTAGATCTAATAGAAAGCTGTTAGCTTCCCTAAGCTACAGGTAGGATTATAAGGTAGGCCTATTTACAACATAAATTGTCAATAGGCTATGCTGGCGACACAAATAAAATCTCCTTTGGAAACCAATGAAACTGCGCCTTACGGTATCAAAGCGGGACTTAAACTGCCATATCGTGAAAAATTGTAATAACATTCAAGCAGCTCCATGAGTCAAGGAAAGCTGTGAATGAAGTATACACTTCTAGATGGGACCCACACAGTAGCTTAAGGTGTGTTGCTAAAAGCAGCCATAATGAAATGAAGGTGTCATTGTTTGGATACTTCACACACCGCGTGCTTTTTAATTTCACAAGACTACAACTACCAAGCTGTAATCAAAGCATCGATTCCCTCTCACACCATGCACGCATTAAAACAAAATAAACAGAGCGTCTCAGTCTCGCATGTATAGGCAAAACTGTATCAGACAGGTGCTTAGCGTTGGTAAATCTTCCATTGCACAGAATGATTTTGCTTACGTGCAATAAATGACAGTCGAAAGATACAAACAGTGCTGCTATCAATTTGCTTGGTATAACCGCATTTATAGTTTTCTACAAAATGCAATCAATCAAATGCCTCATCACTCAACTAGCAGCTACTTGGTAGCATTACCTAGGTCCTTATTGATATTACAAGATTAAGCATTACCTGCAGTAAAACCAAGCATGTCCGATAAACATCCTCAGATTTATTTTAGGCTTCCAAGAAGAAATGGGAATTACACTTCATGTGAACATCGTCCTATCCTTATTAGATGTCGCTACTTGATGAAATTACAGTCGCTATGAAGCGTCCATTGTTTTTCAACCCACTTTTAACCAACAAAATTCGTCTCACTGCAGCGTCGCCATCTAGTGGACAAACGACTATATAGCCAATACGAAAAATGCAGCCATAGTGATGATGAATATTTATTTGGCTTTCTTTTAATCCTACTGAATTTGTAATTATGTAATAAATAATTCTAATACCGATAGTATGTGGGTGCCTGTGTTATTATTGCGCTATATGCCATGGTACAAGGTAATGAGTGCAGTCACTAAATATTACACATAACTAATTACA
>NW_025962436.1:0-13953 GCF_017589495.1 Alosa alosa
AAGGTTGATATGAACGTGTCGAGTGGTTGGGCAATCAACACAGCCCTTACCACATGACACTTGCTCATCTGATCTCAGAGCTAACAGCGTCCGGACCTGGTTAGTACTGGATGGGAGACCGCCTGGGGAATACCAGGTGCTGTAGCGATTTTGCTTGCTTGTGCAAGCGGTTAAAGGTTGATGAGCGATGTCAGTGGTTGGTAATCAACACGGCCATACCGCTGGCTGCCCGCTCGTCTGATCTCAGGCTAAGCAGCCTCGGGCCTGGTTAGTACTTGGATGGGAGACCATAGGGAGCCCTGCCAGGTGCTATGGCGATTTTCTTGCTTGTGCAGGCAGGCGGTTGAGTTGATGAACATGTCCAGTGGTTGAGTAATCTTACGGCCATACCACGCGAAACGACGCCCGCTCTCGTCTGATCTGGGCTAAACAGCGTGGTTGGTTAGTACTTGGATGGGAGACCGCCTGGGGAATACCAGGTGCTGTAAGCGGTTCCTTGCGTAAGGCAGGCGGTTGAAGAAGGTTGATGAGCGTGTCGAGATGTTGAAATGTCCTTCACAGCCGCCTACGCTGAGCGCATCGCTCGTCTGATCTCGGAAGCTAAGCAGTGTCGGGGCCTGGTTGAGTACTTGGATGGAGACCGCCTGGAATACCAGGTGCATGGCGTTTTGCTTGCTTGTGCCAGGCAGAAGCGGTTGAGGTTGATGAACGTGTCCAGTGGTTGGTAATCGCTTACGGCCGCCTGCAGCCAAACACGCCAGCTCGTCTGATCTCGGAAGTAAGCAGCGTTCCGCCTGGTTAGTACTTGGATGGAGACAACCTGGGGCCACCAGGTGCTGGCGTTTGCTTGCTTGTGCAGGCTTGGAAGCGGTTGAAGGTTGATGAGCGATGTCCAGTGGTTGAGTAATCGCTTCACGGCCATGCCGCTGAGCACGCCCGGCTAAATCTGATCTCCCGGAAGCTAAGCAGCGTTCCCGCGTGGTTAGTACTTGGATGGGAGACCGCTTCGGGAATACCAGGTGCTGTAAGCCGCTGTTTGCTTGTGCAGGCAGATGGGTTGAGGCTGATGAACGCGGTCCGGAAAGTGGTTGAGTAATCGCCACGCCATACCACACGCTGAGCACGCCCGCCTCGCCTGGATCTCGAAGCTAAGCAGCCGGGCCCATATTAGTACCTGGATGGGAGACCGCCTGGGAATACCAGGTGCTGTAAGCCGCTTTTGTTTGTTTTGTGCAGGCAGAGCGTTGAGGCTGATGAACGCGGTCCGAAAGTGGTTGATAATCGCTTACGGCCATACCATCTTCGAGCACTGCCCGCCTGATCCGGAAGCTAAGCAGCCGCCGGGCCTGGTTAAAATTTCTTGATGGGAGACCACCTGGGAATACCAGGCGCTGTAAGCCGCTTTTGTTTGTGCAGGCAGAGCGGTTGACGTTTATGAGCGTGTCCAGCGGGTTGAGTAATCGCCACGGCCATACCGCTGAAACACGCCGCCGTCTGCCTGATCTAAGCAGCTAGCCGGGCCTGGTTAGTACTTTCTGATGGGAGACCCCCTGGGAATACCAGGTGCTGTAAAGCGTTTGCTGGTTTGTGCAGGCAGAGCGGTTGAGGTTGATGAACGTGTCCGGAAAGGTTGAGTAATCAAGCACGGCCCATAACACGCTGAGCACGCCCGTCTGATGATCTCGAAGCTAAGCAGCGCCGGGCCTGGTTAGTACTTGATGGGAGACCACCTGGGAATACCAGGTGCTGTAAGCGTTTGCTTGTGCAGGCAGAGCGTTGAAGGTTTATGAACGGTCCTGGCGGTTGAGTAACGCTTGCCATACCATTACACGCTGAGCACGCCCCACATCCGTGAGTTTACAACGTGAGAGACTGGCTACGGTAGGAGATAGGTCTTCATTGTTCGTTTAAATCAAAGGTTTATTTTTCAGTTATTTAATTTTAGTGAAGTTGAAGTTTTAGTTTTTGTAGGCTTTTGAGACAGCAAGCCCAGCAGTGCTTCTTTTGCTCCTGGGTGAGCACATGGATCAAACAAATCCGCGACGGCGTTTGACGCCAGCCGAAGGACTATTACAAGTGAAAGGACTAAAGGATATGGAAAAAAACAAAGAAAATGGACAAGGAAAGGATTTAAGACCTGAACGATAATAAGGATTTGGATAAAGAACATCGGATGAATTGTTTGACTATAAAATAAGACAACAAAACGATATGAACAATGAAATTGATGATGGAATGATTGAAGACGACGGATTTACTGTGGTGGTGGATAGAGGGAGAAAGTAAGGCAAGTCAACGCGGTGAGGACAAAGTAAATGGCAGAGGACATGTTTTTGAATGATACGGAAGATGAAACAAAGGGATAATGTGACAGAAGATGCTAACATGAAGGCAAAAGCTAAAAGCAACGCTGAAAGGAGTATAAAGGAAGCAAGAGAAAGACACCGAGTGGAATACAAAAGAGAATGGACGGTCATAGTTGAAACAGAGAATGTATGTGGATTGAATGTAATGACTTTAATAAAAGCAATTGGAAACAGTGGTTGGTCATGGAGCTCTGTTGGCTCTTAGACCGAAACAAACAAGACAAGCAACATGGAGTAACAATGATTTCAGAAAAAGGCCTGTGAGGAGTTGGAGGATGGACTGTTGTATGAGGGGAAAAATTGGGGGTTAAAAGGCTACATAAATCAGAGGTGCTGGGTCTCTTTTCCTTCACCTACCCCCCAGATGTAACGGGACATGGCTATTTTGAACAGACTTGCCAGGTGGGGGTCCTTCAATTCTACCAGTCAGGAGGGCTTATTACCCGGGCACAAATGTAGGCGGATGAACAGCTTTAAAAGTGAGGTTCCCGTGAGGTGAATCATTGTTCTACAGCCAAGATTTGAGACAGAAGACGGCCCACAGTACTGCAGAGTGATTCATGACAGGCAGGTTAAAAATATGTCGTTTCTGCATGAGTCCAGGACATGCTGAGGGACTGCCCTGGCTTTTGTATGCAGGGAGGTTTGTTTGCAGCAAGGACACTATGCCGGGAATGTGATGCAAAAGTGTCCAGACTGCAGAAGGGCAATGATTCGATGTGTCTGCGTATCTTCTGTCAGTAGTGGGGAGGTGGATGAACAAAGGCTGGAAGAAGAGAGCAATCGGTCAGCAAAGAGATGGAGGAGGAGAGAGAATCTCCCTGAGTCCCTTCTGGAGGAAGATGAGAATAAGAGTGAGTGCAAGCTATGAGACATGGAGTTGCCTGTGGCCAGCCACACAGAACCGGGTGTCCCTCCCCAGGGAGCACTGACATGGTGGGGGTGGAGGTCGGTAGCGTGGAGCTGGCGGAGGACACCGGTGAACTTGGACTAGTGGACACTGTGCCTGTGGGGGGATCGGGACAAAAAAGAAAAGAGCCGGACCAGCCAGAAAAAGAGGAAGAAATAATACAAAATCATGAAGAAGCAGAGGTGAAGGAACTGAGTGAATGTGTAGAAAATGAAGAACAGATTTTTGAAACCAACTGAAGAAAAAAAAAAAAAAGTTAACGATATGTTAATTTAGAAAGTCGTTAAACAAACAGGAAAGCAGGAGAGGTATGGCAGCAAATCCTAGTGAGTTTAAAAGGACAATAGTGATAATGAAAGGGACAAATTATTTTATTGGGGGCTGTTTTATTTATTTATTCTTATTTATTGTTCTAATGGGGTGGGGTTTACTTCTATCAATTTTAAGAGGTGGTGTTAATCCAGAAAAGATAAACAGAATGATAAATGGAAAAAAAACAGAAAAAAGTGATATTGTACTGTTGCAAGAAACAACCGGACAGATGATATAGGAGAAAGTGTTAAGAGAAGATGGGATGGGAACTTTTTTTATAATAATAGTTAACAAGGGAAGAGAGTTGCATTCATGGTGAAAAGAAATGTGTGATAAAGATAACTGAAATGTATAATGATAAGGAGGGGAAGGTGTTAATCTTATGTTTTGAAAAATATAACAAAAAAGTATAATGTACATATCCATGCTCCAAAATGAGGACTCAGAGAGAGTTATTTTTTTTAAAACATCTGGGGTTTTGAATGGAGAAATGGGCTGATATGTTTGTTATGGGATTTTTAATACTGTTTTAGGACAAGAAGATGTTGAGAACGTACGGTGTTTGGGGCTGATAGAGGGAGAACTTGAGCTAAAAGATGTAATGGGAAAATATGATTTAATCTGATGCAATGGATGGAAAGAAACATGGGTAAAAAGAGACTACAGAATACAAGAAGCCAAAATACACAGTGAAACAAAGCTAAGAATTGATTTTATTTTGATGAAAAAAAAACAAGTGTTAACATATGTTAAAAAAGACTATACTATAAAAAGGTGTAGTTTTAGTGACCATAATTATGTGGATTTACAAAATGGATTTAATGAAATAGAAAGGGGACCTGGGTTATGGCACTTAAATACTGAAGTATTAAAAGGATCATTTTTATAGAATGGAGATGGAAAGTTTAATATTAGGGTAAAGTCTTTGGTGAAATTAATTTATACAATAATTGTGTAGGAGTATGGTGGGACAATTTGAAATATGAAATAAAGAAAAAATCAAGTATGAAAAGACAATTAGAAAGAAATTGGAAGATGAATTGGCAAAGGCAGATGCTGGAAAAGAGAATGTTAATAACATATTAGATTTAGAGGAGAACTTAAGGAAAATAGAAGAAAATAAATGTAAAGGAGCTATGATCAGAAGTAGAGGGAACTATATGGTTGAGGGGGAAAGGTGCACAAGATTCTTCATTGATTTAGAAAAAAGCAGACAAAAAGCAGAAGAAATTAGAAGCATTAAAAATGAGGAGGGGGGTGTTTTAAATAATAAGGAAGATATTTTAAAGAGGGTATTTATTTTTTATAATAAATTATTTGCTAAAGAAGGTACAGAGGAAAGAGCTGAAGCTTATTTATTAAACCATATTGAGAAGAGAGTGAGTAAAGAGGACAGAGAAATGTGCAATAATGACATCACAAATGGGGAAATTGAATGTGCTTTGGGGGGTATGAAAAATGGCAAGAGCCCTGGCCTTGATGGCCTACCGTGTGAATTTTATAAGGCTTTTAAAACAGTCTTAATCCCTGTTTTAAATATTATTTATCAAGAAGTATGGTCAAAGAGAATCTTAAGTCCGTCCAATGTGAAGGGGGTTATTAAAATAATTTATAAGAGAAAAGGTGATAGGGAGAAACTGGAAAATGTTAGACCTATCAGTCTTTTAAACTGCGACTATAAGATTTTAGCAAAGGTATTGGCAAATAGACTGAAGCAGGTTTTGCCCACAGTCATTCAGACCAACCAAGCGTATGCTGTACTGGGTAGGGACATCTTAGACACAATTAATAGCATAAGAGATAAGGTATGGTACATGGATAAAGAAAATAAGAAGGGTTTCATTGTAAATATAGATTTGGAAAAGGCGTTTGACAGGGTGGAACATGATTTTCTTTTTGGTGTTTTAAATAAGTTTAATTTTGGAAACAATTTTATTGGGTGTCTGAGGTGTCTCTACTCAGATGCCAAGAGTTGTGTTAAGGTAAATGGCTTTTTAACTGATTTTATCTATTTAACTAGATCGATCAGGCAGGGATGTCCACTGTCTGCATTACTTTACACTCTGGTTGCTGAGCCTCTTGGCTTAGCAATTAATGCGGACAGTGGAATCAAAGGTGTCCCAGTGGGAAATTTTAGTGGTTTTAATTCTGAGACGAAAATCTACCAGTATGCCGATGACACAACTCTTGTGCTAAAAGATGAAAAAAGTATAGACATTAGCATGAAAATTTTAGACATTTATTGTAAAGGTTCTGGGGCCAGAATGAATGTGGGCAAAACCGAGTTCATGAGGTTAGGTGGAGGAGGAGCTTTGTCAAGGGCGCTACCCTTCAAGGAAGTTCAAAATTGCATGAAAATTCTGGGGGTTAGCGTAGGGCCTGATGAGATTTTGACAACTAAGGAAATGTGGGAGGAGACAATAGGCAAAGCAAAACAAAGATTGGCATTTTGGGGGAGGAGGAGTCTCACACTCAGGGGCAAAATTTTAGTGTTGAATTCACTGTTTTTGTCTAAAATATGGTACATCCTTGGTTCAGTCTGTATGCCAATACCTGTCGCAAATGTTTTTAAACGTTTAGTGATGGATTTTATCTGGCACGGTAAGCCATCTAAGATAAAATATGACACTCTGATCGGGGCAGTGGAGGAGGGAGGCCTGGGATTGCTGGACCCCATCCTAAGGCTGAGGGCCCTAAGAGTGAAAAAATGGTAAAGAGCTTTCTAGGTGATGAAAATAAAGAATGGAAATCAACAATGAAATACTTTTTAAATAAAGTTTGTGGTAGGGGGTCTTCAGCCTTATGGATGGGGTTGAAGGACAACATGACTGTTGGCATCCCAGAGTTTTATAGGGAAGTTTTAAGGGCGTGGGTAAAATTTAGGGAGAGTTTAAAAATAACTCCAATTGGGAGGGAAGCGATTTTAAATCAACCACTGTTTTTAAATCAAATTTAAATATTGGATGGGGATCTTTATTGGAAGATTTGGTATGAAGCTGGTTTTAAAACGATCAGAGATCTCTTTTATGAGATAAGGCCAGGGCTCTTGCCATTCCAAGCTTTTGTGGATGATCTGATACAAATAAAGGAGGACTATGAGGAAGATAAAATTAAAAAGGATCTAGGAAAAATCATAAGTGCAATACCAAAAGAATGGATAGAACAAATAGAAATGAAAGAGGAAAAACAGGAAGAGAAATTTGAAATTGTTTTTAAAGAAGGTAACGTGTGTGTTTGAGCTTTGTGTTTTAAAACAATTTTATTTATTTTTTAGAAGCCTTGCTTTTTTGTGGAGCCAGTTTCAAATTCATATTGGGGAAGAGTGCTTGAAAATATAACAAAAGGAAGATATATGGCTTAAACATGAGACAAGGTTTAAAGTGTCCAATTTTAGAAAAACTTTGATTTTATGCTGGGCCACAATTGTGTTTTTTAATGAAATGAGATTATTTAAGATGGGGTTTGTGAACAGTGATTTATGTAAAATATATGGAAAAGAAAAGAAGAAGGATGAAGCATATGTTTTTCCTTTGTGAGAAACTAAAGTGTTTTGTGAGAAAACTGAAAAGAAGTGATTGGTTTTAATGAAGAAACAGAATAATGTAAATAATAACTGGGAAAAACTGTTTATGTTTGGGGTTTTGAAACATATAAGAAAAACAGACAAGCAATCCAGGTGACGTTGGCAGTTGCAAGGCATACAGTGTGGGTAAGGAGAGCTATGGTGAGACAAAAAGGGGTTGAATTGATATATGCATCTTCAAAGCTAAATTGTTGAGATTATTGGAAACGCTTGTATGTCTACTTCAGTGAAAAGTGGGATTTGGAAGTATTTAATAAAATATTTGTTTTATACTTTAATCCTTTTATTCAAGTGACATGGAAAGGTATAGAGCTAAATTTACCAACTTGTCTTAAATCATGTTGCAGGTTTGTTTATTCTGTTTTTATGAAGCTTGCAAATTTACGGGTGTATTTATTTATTGCTTTTACTTATTTGTTGAAAGCATAAAGTCCAACATTTCTGTAACATTTTGCACATGTTTTTTATGGCCTTCTGGAAGTGTTACATATGTGGGCTCTAGCATTATTTTGCACATATCGTATAGCATTTTTGCACAACTGCATTTTTTCACAGATGTTGTCTATAGATAATTTGTTGTATTTTATGTATGGGTCTAATTTATGCTTAAGCACATGCACTGTGAACTGTATGCTCTTCTGCACTGTTTGCATATGTGGAAAAGAATTGATATGGATTTATGGACATTTTGTTGGAAGTGAAATAGAAGTTGATCAGTAAGTGATTTCTTGTGAAATGTAATATTTTGAATGTTGTATCAATAAAAGAGACAAAAAACTCTCGTCTGATCTCGGAAGCTAAGCAGCGCCGGGCCTGGTTAGTACTTGGATGGGAGACCGCCTGGGGAATACCCAGGTGCTGTAAGCGCTTTTGTTTGCTTGTGCAGGCAGAGCGGTTGAGGTTGATGAACGCGGTCCGAAAGTGGTTGAGTAATCGCTTATTTACCATACCACGCTGAGCACGCGCCTGCTCGCCTGATCTGGAAGCTAAGCAGCGTCGGGCCTGATTAGTATTTGGATGGGAGACCGCCTGGGGAATACCAGGTGCTGTAAGCGTTTTTGTTTGCTTGTGCAGGCAGAGCGGTTGAAGGTTGATGAGCGGTGAAAGTGGTTGAGTAATCGCTACGGCCATACCACGCTGAGAACGCCTGCTCTTCGTCTGATCTCGAAGCTAAGCAGCCGGGCCTGGTTAGTACTTGGATGGGAGACCGCCTGGGAATACCAGGTGCTGTAAGCGTTTGCTTGTTGTGCAGGCAGAGCGGTTGAAGGCTGATGAACGTGTCCGAGGGTTGAGTAATCGCTACGGCCATACCGCTGAGCACGCCCGCTCTCGCCTGATCACCGGAAGCTAAGCAGCGCCGGGCCTGGTTAGTACTTGGATGGAAGACAGCTGGGGAGACCGCTTGTTGAAGGTTGATGAATGATGTCGTGTCCGGTGGTTGAGTAATCGCCATCGCCATACCACGCTGAGCACGCTTCCCGTCGCCTGATCTCGAAGCTACAGCAGCGCCGGGCCTGGTTAGTACTTGGATGGGAGACCGCCTGGGAATACCAGGAGCTGTAAGCGTTTTGTTTGCTTGTGCAGGCAGAGCGGTTGAAGGTTGATGAACGTGTCCGAAAGTGGTTGAGTAATGGGCTGATGGCCATACCCACGCTGAGCACGCCCGCTCTCGTCTGATCTCGAAGCTAAGCAGCCGCCGGGCCTGGTTAGTACTTGATGGGAGACCGCCAAATACCAGGTGCTGTAAGCGGTTTGCGTTTTTTTGCTTGTGCAGGCAGAGCGGTTGAAGGTTGATGAACGCGTGTCGAGTGGTTGAGTAATCGCTACGGCCATACCACGCTGAGCACGCCCGCTCGCCTGATTCTCGGAAGCTAAGCAGCGTCCGGACCTGGTTAGTACTTGGATGGGAGACCGCCTGGGAATACCAGGTGTTGTAAGTGTTTTTGCTTGCTTGTGCAGGCAGAGCGGTTTGAAGGTTGATGAAGGTGTCAGTGGTTGAGTAATCGCTAATGGCCATACCATCGCTGAGCACGCCCGCTCTCTTCTGATCTCGAAGCTAAGCAGCGTCGGGCCTGATTAGTACTTGATGGGAGACCGCCTGGGAA
Organism: Alosa alosa; assembly: GCF_017589495.1. Classification (NCBI taxonomy): domain Eukaryota; kingdom Metazoa; phylum Chordata; class Actinopteri; order Clupeiformes; family Clupeidae; genus Alosa; species Alosa alosa. Next base: position 9,277 of record NW_025962436.1, read on the forward strand.
TACCAGGTGCTGTAAGCGTTTTGCTTGCTTTTGCAGGCAGAGCGGTTGAGGTTGATGAACGTGTCCGGTGGTTGAGTAATCGCTACGCCATACCACGCTGAGCAGGCCCGCTCTCGCCTGATCTCGAAGCTAAGCAGCGCCGGACCAGTTAGTACTTGATGGGAGACCGCCGGGGAACACCAGGTGTTGTCCGTGTTTGCTTGGTTGTGCAGGCAGAGCGTTGAAGGTTGATGAAGGTGTCCAGTGGTTGAGTGGTTAACCACGCCATACCTGCGCTGCACCGCTGATCTGATCTCGAAGCTAAGCAGCGTTGGGCCTGGTTAGTATTTGGATGGGAGACCGCCTGGGAATACCAGGTTCTGTAAGCTTTTGCTTTGCTTGTGCAGGCAGAGCGGTTGAGGTTGATGAACGTGTCCAGTGGTTGAGTAACGCTACGGCCATACCACGCTTGAGCACGCTCTCGCCTGATCCTCGAAAGCTAAGCAGCTTCTGGCATTGGTTAGTACTGGATGGGAGACCGCCTGGGAATACCAGGTGCTGTAAGCTTTTTGCTTGCTTGCTGCAGGCAGAGCGGTTGAGGTTGATGAATGTGTCCGAGTGGTTGAGTAATCGCTACGGCCATACCACCTGAGCTTAGCACGCCTGATCTCGGAAGCTAAGCAGCCGGGCCTGGTTAGTACTTGGATGGGAGACCGCCTGGGAATACCAGGTTCTGTGCCGTTTTGTTTGCTTGTGCAGGCAGAGCGGTTGAAGGTTGATGAACGTGTCCGAGTGGTTTAGTAATAAAACTACGGCCATACCACGCTGAGCACGCTCGATCTCGCCTGATCTGGGGCTAAGCACCGCCGGGCCTGGATTTAGTATTTGGATGGGAGACCGCCTGGGAATACCAGGTGCTGTAAGCGTTTTGCTTGCTTGTGCAGGCAGAGCGGTTGAAGGTTGATGAACGGTGTCAGTGGTTTGAGTAATCGCTACGGACATACCACGCTGAGCACGCCTGCTCTCGTCTGATCTGGAAGCTAAGCAGCGTCGGGCCTGGTTAGTAATTTTGAATGGGGAGACCGCCTGGGAATACCAGGTTCTGTAAGCATTTTGCTTGCTTGTGCAGGCAGAGCGGTTGAGGTTGATGAACATGTCCGAAAGTGGTTGAGTAATCGCTACGGCCATACCGACGCTGAGAGCCGCCCAGCTCGCCTGATCTCGAAGCTAAGCAGCGCCGGGCCAGGTTAGTACTTGGATGGGGAGACCTGGGAATACCAAAAGGTGCTGTAAGCGTTTGCTTGGTTTGCAGGCAGAGCCGGGTTGAAGGTTGATGAACGTGTCCGAAAGTGGTTGAGTAATTACGGCCGCCTGCGCTGATAACGCCCGGCCTCGCCTGATCTCGAAGCTAAGCAGCGTCGGGCCTGGTTAGTACCCGGATGGGAGACCGCCCGGGAATACCAGGTTCTGTAAGCCGCTTTGCTTGCTTCTGTGCAGGCAGAGCGGTTGAGGTTGATGAAGGTGTCCAGTGGTTGAGTAATCGCCACGGCCATACCACGCTGAGCAGCCCGCCTTCTTCTGATCTCGGAAGCTAAGCAGCGCCGGGCCTATTTAGTACTTGGATGGGAGCCGCCTGGGAATACCAGGTGCTGTGGCGTTTGCTTGCTTGTGCAGGCAGAGCGGTTGAAGCGTTGATGAACGTGTCCAGTGGTTGAGTGTCGCCACGGCCATACCACGCTGAGCAGCCAGCTCTCTCGCCTGATCGGAAGCTAAGCAGCGCCGGGCCTGGTTAGTACTTGATGGGAGACCGCCTGGGAATACCAGGTTCTGTAAGCGCTTTTGCTTGCTTGTGCAGGCAGAGCGGTTGAGGTTGATGAACGTGTCCGAAAGTGGTTGAGTAATCGCCACGGCCATACCACGCTGAGCACGCTCGCCTCGTCTGATCACCGGGAAGCTAAGCAGCGTCGGGCCTGGTTAGTACTTGGATGGGAGACCGCCTGGGAAAACCCAGATGCTGTAAGCATTTTTTGCTTGCTTGTGCAGGCAGAGCGGTTGAGGTTGATGAGCGTCGAGTGGTTGAGTAACCCGCCACGGCCATACCGCGCTAACGCTTCCGCTTCTAGTCTGATTTCGAAGCTAAGCACGGGCCTAGTACTTGATGGGAGCCCTGGCCTCAGGTGCTGTCTGTTTTTGTTTGCTTGTGCAAGCCGTTGAGGTTGATGAACGTGTCCAGTGGTTGGGCTTACGGCCATACCACTGAGCACGCGCCCGCTGGTTACTTGGATGGGAGACCGCCTGGGAATACCAGGTGCTGTAAGCGTTTGCTTGCTTGTGCAGGCAGAGCGGTTGAGGTTGATGAAGCGATGTCCGAAAGTGGTTGAGTAATCGCTTACGGCCATACCACGCTGAGCACGCCCGCTCTCGCCTGATCTCGGAAGCTAAGCAGCGTCGGGCCTGGTTAGTACTTGGATGGGAGACCGCCTGGGAATACCAGGTGCTGTAAGCGTTTGTTTGCTTGTGCATGCTGAGCAGTTGAGGTTGATGAACGTGGTCCGAAAGTGGTTGAGCAATCTACCACGGCCATACCACGCTGAGCACGCCCGCTCTCGTCTGATCTCGAAGCTAAGCAGCGTCAGGCCTGGTTAGTACTTGGATGGGAGACCGCCTGGGAATACCAGGTGCTGTAAGCGTTTTGCTTGCTTTGTGCAGGCAGAGCGGTTGAAGGTTGATGAACGTGTCCGAAAGTGGTTGAGTGTCGCTTACGGCCATACCCACGCTGAAACGCATCGCCTGATCTTGAAGCTAAGCAGCCGGGCCTGGTTAGTACTTGGATGGGAACCGCCTGGGAATACCAGGTGCTGTAAGCTTTTTGCTTGCTTGTGCAGGCAGAGCGGTTGAGGTTGATGAACGCGTCCGAAAGTGGTTGAGTAATCGCTTTCACGGCCATACCACGCTGAGCACCCCTGGCCTCGCCTGATCTCGGAAGCTAAGCAGCGCCGGGCCTGGTTAGTACACTGGATGGGAGACCGCCTGGGAAACACCATGTGCTGTAAGCCGTTTGCTTGTTTGTGCAGGCAGAGCGGGTTGAAGGTTGATGAACGCGGTCCCGGAGTGGTTGAGTAATCGCCACGCCATACCACGCTGAGCACGCCCCGCTTGTCTGATCTCGAAGCTAAGCAGCGCCGGGCCTGGTTAGTACTTGATGGGAGACCGCCTGGGAATACCAGGTGCTGTAAGCGCTTTTGTTTGCTTGTGCAGGCAGAGCTGGTTGAAGGTTGATAAACGTGTCTGAGTGGTTGAGTAATCCGCCACAGCCATACCACGCTGGGAGCACGCCTGCTCGCCTGATCTCGGAAGCTAAGGCAGCCGGGCCTGGTTAGTACTTGATGGGAGACCGCCAGGGAAAACCTAGATGCTGTAAAGCTTTTTGCTTGCTTGTGCAGGCAGAGCGTTGAGGCTGATGAACGTGTCCGGAAGTGGTTGAGTAATCGCCACGGCCATACCTTCGCTGGAGCACGCCTCGCTTCGCCTGATCTCGGAAGCTAAGCAGCCGGGCCTGGTTAGTACTTTGATGGGAGACCGCCTGGGAATACCAGGTGCTGTAAGCCGCTTTTGCTTGTTTGTGCAGGCAGAGCGGTTGAGGTTGATGAACGTGGTCCCGAGTGGTTGAGCACGGCCACGGCCATACCGCGCCTGAGCACGAAGCTAAGCAGGGCTGGTTAGGTACTTGATGGGGAGACCACCTGGGAATACCCAGGTGCTGTAAGCGCTTTGGTTTGCTTGTGCAGGCAGAGCGGTTGAGGTTGATGAACGTTTCCGAAAGTGGTTGAGCAATCGCTTATGGCCATACCACGCTGAGCACGCCCGCCTGATCACGATCTCGAAGCTAAGCAGCGGCCGGGCCTGGTTAGTACTTGATGGGAGACCGCCTGGGAATACCAGGTGCTGTAAGCGTTTTGCTTGCTTGTGCAGGCTGAGCGGTTGAGGTTGATGAACGTGTCCGAGTGGTCGTCTGATCTCAGAGAGAGTTATTTTTTTTAAACATCTGGGGTTTTTAATGGAGAAATAGGCTGATATGTTTGTTATGGGGGATTTTAATACTGTTTTAGGACAAGAAGATGTTGGAGAATGCATGGTGTTTGGGGCTGATAGAGGGAGAACTGAGCTAAAAGATGTAATGGGAAAATATGATTTATGGAGAGATTATGATGCATGGACAGAAAGAAACATGGGTAAAAGAGACTACAGCAGAATACAAGTAGTTAAAGACACAGTGAAACAAAGCAGAATTGATTTTATTTTGATGAAAAAACAAGTGTTAACATATGTTAAAAGACTATACTATAAAAGGTGTAGTTTTAGTGACCATAATTATGTGATTTTACAAATGGATTTTAATGAAATAGAAAGGGGACCTGGGTTATGGCACTTAAATACTGAAGTATTAAAGGATCATTTTTATAGAATGGAGATGGAAAGTTTAATATTAGGTAGTCTTGGTGAAATTAATTTTATACAATAATTGTGTAGGAGTATGGTGGGACAATTTGAAATATGAGATAAAAAATATACAATAACAACTTATTAAAAAAGATGAGAAAAGAAAATCAAGTATGAAAAGACAATTAGAAAAGAAATTGGAAGATGAATTGGCAAAGGCAGATGTTGGAAAAGAGAATGTTAATAACATATTAGATT
>NW_025962437.1:0-13940 GCF_017589495.1 Alosa alosa
GGGGGCATAATGGATAAACGCAGCTTCTCCACTTTGTTTGTGGAGCACTTTGGGTAATGATTAAAAGATTAGAATTGGATGATCTAAGTTTCCTTTGTGGTTGATAAGATATTAAAAGCTCAGAGATATATGAAGGTGCTATGCCATTCAGAGCTTTGTAAGTAATTAACATAACCTTAAAATCAATTCTATAGGAAATAGGAGCCAGTGCAGTTCAGCCAACACAGGGGGTGATGTGTTCTCTCTTCTTAGTCTTAGTTAAAAGTCTAGCCGCAGAGTTCTGTATGAGTGCCAATTTCTTTAGATGTTTTTTGGGAAGACCAGTGAAAAGTGCATTGCAGTAGTCTAACCTGCTAGTGATAAAGGCGTGAATTAGCTTTTCTGCATCTTGTTGAGTTAAAAGGGCCGCACTTTGGCAATGTTTCTCAAGTGGAAATAGGCTGTCTGAGTAACTTTACTGATATGGGGCTTAAAACTTAACTCTGCATCTAAGATGACACCGAGGCTTGTTACTTTTGGTTTGACCTGGTGTGCCAAGTTCCCCCAGATTACTAAGAATAATATCTCGCTTTAGTTTTGGTCCAACCAGAAGTACCTCTGTTTTGTCATCATTTAGTTTCAAAAGTTTTTGCTCATCCACTGATTAATGGAGGTTAGGCATGCAGTGAGGGAGCAAAGGCCATCTGGGTTAGTTGGCTCCACAGAAAGATACAATTGGGTATCATCTGCGTAGCTGTGGAAGTTTACATTATGCTGACTTATGGCGTTTCCCAATGGGGAGCATATATAGAGAAAATAGCAGGGGACCAAGGCAGCTCCCTGGGCCACACCAAAAGGCAAGTCATGTTTTTCAGATACATGATCTCCTAGACTGATATAAAATCTCTGCCAGTAATGTAGGTTTGAAACCAGTTTAGAGCATTATCAGAGAGACCCACCCACTTTGCAAAGGCGGTGAATTAGGATGCTATGATCAATGGTGTCAAATGCCGCACTCAAATCAGAACATTTGAAATGCATGATCTATGGCATAAAAAAGTGAAAAACAAATTGGTGTGATTTTTTCGGACTTTTCAGATTTTCTCAGTTTTCACATAAGGTCCGGAGTCAGGAAAAAAGTCAGATTTTGACAAATTTCAAAATATGTCAGATATTGTCCAAATTATTTTTTAATTCACGTCTAGACATTTGAAATGCATGATCTATGGCAAAAAAAGTGAAAAACAAATTGGTGTGATTTTTTTCGGACTTTTCAGATTTTCTTAGTTTTCACATAAGGTCGGGGTCAGGAAAAAGTCAGATTTTGACAAATTTCAAAATATGTCAGATATTGTCCAAATTAATTTTTAATTCACGTCTAGACATTTGAAATGCATGATCTATGGCAAAAAAAGTGAAAAACAAATTGGTCTGATTTTTTTTTTTTTTTTCAGATTTTCTTAGTTTTCACATAAGGTCGGGGTCAGGAAAAAAGTCAGATTTTGACAAATTTCAAAATATGTCAGATATTGTCCAAATTATTTTTTAATTCACGTCTAGACATTTGAAATGCATGATCTATGGCAAAAGAAGTGAAAAACAAATTGGTCTGATTTTTTTCGGACTTTTCAGATTTTCTTAGTTTTCACATGAGGTCCGGGGTCAGGAAAAAAGTCAGATTTTGACAAATTTCAAAATATGTCAGATATTGTCCAAATTAATTTTTAATTCACGTCTAGACATTTGAAATGCATGATCTATGGCAAAAAAAGTGAAAAACAAATTGGTCTGATTTTTTTCGGACTTTTCAGATTTTCTTAGTTTTCACATAAGGTCCGGGGTCAGGAAAAAGTCAGATTTTGACAAATTTCAAAATATGTCAGATATTGTCCAAATTTTTTTTTTAATTCCGTCTAGACATTTGAAATGCATGATCTATGGCAAAAAAGTGAAAAACAAATTGGTCTGATTTTTTTCGGACTTTTCAGATTTTCTCAGTTTTCACATAAGGTCCGAAGTCAGGAAAAAAGTCAGATTTTGACAAATTTCAAAATATGTCAGATATTGTCCAAATTTTTTTTTAATTCACGTCTAGACATTTGAAATGCATGATCTATGGCAAAAAAAGTGAAAAACAAATTGGTCTGATTTTTTCGGACTTTTCAGATTTTCTTAGTTTTCACATAAGGTCGAGTCAGGAAAAAGTCAGATTTTGACAAATTTCAAAATATGTCAGATATTGTCCAAATTTTTTTTTTAATTCACGTCTAGACATTTGAAATGCATGATCTATGCAAAAAAAAGTGAAAAACAAATTGGTCTGATTTTTTGGGACTTTTCAGATTTTCTCAGTTTTCACATAAGGTCGAAGTCAGGAAAAAGTCAGATTTTGACAAATTTCAAAATATGTCAGATATTGTCCAAATTATTTTTTAATTCACGTCTAGACATTTGAAATGCATGATCTATGGCAAAAAAAGTGAAAAACAAATTGGTCTGATTTTTTTCGGACTTTTCAGATTTTCTTAGTTTTCACATAAGGTCCGGAGTCAGGAAAAAAGTCAGATTTTGACAAATTTCAAAATATGTCAGATATTGTCCAAATTTTTTTTTTAATTCACGTCTAGACATTTGAAATGCATGATCTATGGCAAAAAAAGTGAAAAACAAATTGGTCTGATTTTTTTCGGACTTTTCAGATTTTCTTAGTTTTTCACATAAGGTCGGGGTCAGGAAAAAGTCAGATTTTGACAAATTTCAAAATATGTCAGATATTGTCCAAATTATTTTTTTAATTCCGTCTAGACATTTGAAATGCATGATCTATGGCAAAAAAAGTGAAAAACAAATTGGTCTGATTTTTTTCGGACTTTTCAGATTTTCTTAGTTTTCACATGAGGTCCGGGGTCAGGAAAAAAGTCAGATTTTGACAAATTTCAAAATATGTCAGATATTGTCCAAATTAATTTTTAATTCACGTCTAGACATTTGAAATGCATGATCTATGGCAAAAAAAGTGAAAAACAAATTGGTCTGATTTTTTTTCGGACTTTTCAGATTTTCTTAGTTTTCACATAAGGTCCGGGGTCAGGAAAAAAGTCAGATTTTGACAAATTTCAAAATATGTCAGATATTGTCCAAATTATTTTTTAATTCACGTCTAGACATTTGAAATGCATGATCTATGGCAAAAAAGTGAAAAACAAATTGGTCTGATTTTTTAGGACTTTTCAGATTTTCTTAGTTTTCACATAAGGTCGGGGTCAGGAAAAAGTCAGATTTTGACAAATTTCAAAATATGTCAGATATTGTCCAAATTATTTTTTTAATTCCGTCTAGACATTTGAAATGCATGATCTATGGCAAAAAAGTGAAAAACAAATTGGTCTGATTTTTTCGGACTTTTCAGATTTTCTCAGTTTTCACATAAGGTCCGGAGTCAGGAAAAAAGTCAGATTTTGACAAATTTCAAAATATGTCAGATATTGTCCAAATTAATTTTTAATTCACGTCTAGACATTTGAAATGCATGATCTATGGCAAAAAAAGTGAAAAACAAATTGGTGTGATTTTTTTCGGACTTTTCAGATTTTCTTAGTTTTCACATAAGGTCCGGGGTCAGGAAAAAAGTCAGATTTTGACAAATTTCAAAATATGTCAGATATTGTCCAAATTATTTTTTTTAATTCACGTCTAGACATTTGAAATGCATGATCTATGGCAAAAAAGTGAAAAACAAATTGGTCTGATTTTTTTTCGGACTTTTCAGATTTTCTCAGTTTTCACATAAGGTCCGGAGTCAGGAAAAAAGTCAGATTTTGACAAATTTCAAAATATGTCAGATATTGTCCAAATTATTTTTTAATTCACGTCTAGACATTTGAAATGCATGATCTATGGCAAAAAAGTGAAAAACAAATTGGTCTGATTTTTTAGGACTTTTCAGATTTTCTTAGTTTTTCACATAAGGTCGGGGTCAGGAAAAAGTCAGATTTTGACAAATTTCAAAATATGTCAGATATTGTCCAAATTATTTTTTAATTCACGTCTAGACATTTGAAATGCATGATCTATGGCAAAAAAGTGAAAAACAAATTGGTCTGATTTTTTTCGGACTTTTCAGATTTTCTCAGTTTTCATATAAGGTCCGGAGTCAGGAAAAAAGTCAGATTTTGACAAATTTCAAAATATGTCAGATATTGTCCAAATTAATTTTTAATTCACGTCTAGACATTTGAAATAATAATAAAGCTTTATTTGTATAGCACCTTTCATACACAGAATGCAGCTCAAAGTGCTTTACATTTGAAACATGTAACACAATAATAGTCAGTCAGTCATTATCAATCACTTTTTTCTTTGCTGTTTATGTTATACTCAGCAACATATCAAAAATATAGAAAATGACGTCATAAGACTGGCAGCCTTAACCCTCTTACCCCCACAAGCACGCCATATGGCAACTGTGGCAAGGAAAAACTCCCATATTCCAGGAAGAAACCTTGAGCAGAACCTGACTTAATAGGGGAGCCCATCCGCTTCTGGCTGGCTAAGCCCTCCAATAGTAGCAGATGTAGAATAATCTGAAAATGTAGTCTACAGGATAAGATGAGTTAACTAAAAGCTTTCCTGTACAGGTATGTTTTCAGATCTTTTTTAAAAATATTTACTGAACTCGCCTGCTTGATGTACAGAGGCAGGGTGTTCCATAGTTTGGGGGCATAATGGATAAACGCAGCTTCTCCACTTTGTTTGTGGAGCACTTTGGGTACGATTAAAAGATTAGAATTGGATGATCTAAGTTTCCTTTGTGGTTGATAAGATATTAAAAGCTCAGAGATATATGAAGGTGCTATGCCATTCAGAGCTTTGTAAGTAATTAACATAACCTTAAAATCAATTCTATAGGAAATAGGGAGCCAGTGCAGTTCAGCCAACACAGGGGTGATGTGTTCTCTCTTCTTAGTCTTAGTTAAAAGTCTAGCCGCAGAGTTCTGTATGAGTGCCAATTTCTTTAGATGTTTTTGGGAAGACCAGTGAAAAGTGCATTGCAGTAGTCTAACCTGCTAGTGATAAAGGCGTGAATTAGCTTTTCTGCATCTTGTTGAGTTAAAAGGGCCGCACTTTGGCAATGTTTCTCAAGTGGAAATAGGCTGTCTGAGTAACTTTACTGATATGGGGCTTAAAACTTAACTCTGCATCTAAGATGACACGAGGCTTGTTACTTTTGGTTTGACCTGGTGTGCCAAGTTCCCCAGATTACTAAGAATAATATCTCGCTTTAGTTTTGGTCCAACCAGAAGTACCTCTGTTTTGTCATCATTTAGTTTCAAAAGTTTTTGCTCATCCACTGATTAATGGAGGTTAGGCATGCAGTGAGGGAGCAAAGGCCATCTGGGTTAGTTGGCTCCACAGAAAGATACAATTGGGTATCATCTGCGTAGCTGTGGAAGTTTACATTATGCTGACTTATGGCGTTTCCCAATGGGAGCATATATAGAAAATAGCAGGGGACCAAGGCAGCTCCCCTGGGCCACACCAAAAGGCAAGTCATGTTTTTTCAGATACATGATCTCCTAGACTGATATATAAAAATCTCTGCCAGTAATGTAGGTTTGAAACCAGTTTAGAGCATTATCAGAGAGACCCACCCACTTTGCAAGGCGGTGAATTAGGATGCTATGATCAATGGTGTCAAATGCCGCACTCAAATCCAGAAGAATAAGGATTGAGACTTTGTTTGAGTCGGTAGCTAGTCTGAGATCATTGACTATCTTTACTAGAGCCGTTTCTGTGCTGTGATTTGATCTAAAACCTGATTGGAATTTTTCAAGGATACTGTTTTCGTTGAGGAAGGTATTTAACTGATTGCAAACAACTTTTTCAAGTACTTTGCTCAAAAACGATAGATTTGATATAGGCCTGTAGTTGCTCAGATTGGTATGGTCAAGTTTTGACTTTTTAAGTAAAGGTTTCACAACAGCGGTTTTAAAAGCAGTTGGAAATATACCTGTTTCTAATGAGGTATTTATTACCTTGAGAAAAAAGGGAGCTAAGCCTTCATATACTTTTTTGAGGAATGTAGTAGGGATTGGATCTAAAACACATGTTGAAGAGCTGGTTTGAGTTATAATTTTACCAAGCTCAGATTGAGTAATAGTGCTAAAGGACCTTAATTTTGGGGGTTTTTTATGCCATAGAAATGCATGATCTATGGCATAAAAAGTGAAAAACAAATTGGTGTGATTTTTTTCGGACTTTTCAGATTTTCTCAGTTTTCACATAAGGTCCGGAGTCAGGAAAAAAAGTCAGATTTTGACAAATTTCAAAATATGTCAGATATTGTCCAAATTTTTTTTTAATTTACGTCTAGACATTTGAAATGCATGATCTATGGCAAAAAAAGTGAAAAACAAATTGGTGTGATTTTTTTCGGACTTTTCAGATTTTCTTAGTTTTCACATAAGGTCGGGGTCAGGAAAAAGTCAGATTTTGACAAATTTCAAAATATGTCAGATATTGTCCAAATTATTTTTTAATTCACGTCTAGACATTTGAAATGCATGATCTATGGCAAAAAAAAGTGAAAAACAAATTGGTCTGATTTTTTTCGGACTTTTCAGATTTTCTCAGTTTTCACATAAGGTCCGGAGTCAGGAAAAAAAGTCAGATTTTGACAAATTTCAAAATATGTCAGATATTGTCCAAATTATTTTTTAATTCACGTCTAGACATTTGAAATGCATGATCTATGGCAAAAAAAAAGTGAAAAACAAATTGGTCTGATTTTTTCGGACTTTTCAGATTTTCTTAGTTTTCACATGAGGTCCGGGGTCAGGAAAAAGTCAGATTTTGACAAATTTCAAAATATGTCAGATATTGTCCAAATTTTTTTTTTAATTCACGTCTAGACATTTGAAATGCATGATCTATGGCAAAAAAGTGAAAAACAAATTGGTCTGATTTTTTTTCGGACTTTTCAGATTTTCTTAGTTTTCACATAAGGTCGAGGGTCAGGAAAAAGTCAGATTTTGACAAATTTCAAAATATGTCAGATATTGTCCAAATTTTTTTTTAATTCACGTCTAGACATTTGAAATGCATGATCTATGGCAAAAAAAGTGAAAAACAAATTGGTCTGATTTTTTTCGGACTTTTCAGATTTTCTCAGTTTTCACATAAGGTCCGGAGTCAGGAAAAAAGTCAGATTTTGACAAATTTCAAAATATGTCAGATATTGTCCAAATTTTTTTTTAATTCACGTCTAGACATTTGAAATGCATGATCTATGGCAAAAAAAAGTGAAAAACAAATTGGTCTGATTTTTTTCGGACTTTTCAGATTTTCTTAGTTTTCACATAAGGTCCGGGGTCAGGAAAAAAGTCAGATTTTGACAAATTTCAAAATATGTCAGATATTGTCCAAATTTTTTTTTAATTCACGTCTAGACATTTGAAATGCATGATCTATGGCAAAAAAAGTGAAAAACAAATTGGTCTGATTTTTTTCGGACTTTTCAGATTTTCTCAGTTTTCACATAAGGTCCGGAGTCAGGAAAAAAGTCAGATTTTGACAAATTTCAAAATATGTCAGATATTGTCCAAATTTTTTTTTAATTCACGTCTAGACATTTGAAATGCATGATCTATGGCAAAAAAGTGAAAAACAAATTGGTGTGATTTTTTCGGACTTTTCAGATTTTCTTAGTTTTCACATAAGGTCCGGGGTCAGGAAAAAAGTCAGATTTTGACAAATTTCAAAATATGTCAGATATTGTCCAAATTAATTTTTTAATTCACGTCTAGACATTTGAAATGCATGATCTATGGCAAAAAAAGTGAAAAACAAATTGGTCTGATTTTTTAGGACTTTTCAGATTTTCTTAGTTTTCACATAAGGTCGGGTCAGGAAAAAAGTCAGATTTTGACAAATTTCAAAATATGTCAGATATTGTCCAAATTATTTTTTTTAATTCACGTCTAGACATTTGAAATGCATGATCTATGGCAAAAAGTGAAAAACAAATTGGTCTGATTTTTTTAGGACTTTTCAGATTTTCTTAGTTTTTCATATAAGGTCCGGGGTCAGGAAAAAGTCAGATTTTGACAAATTTCAAAATATGTCAGATATTGTCCAAATTAATTTTTTAATTCACGTCTAGACATTTGAAATAATAATAAAGCTTTTATTTGTATAGCACCTTTCATACACAGAATGCAGCTCAAAGTGCTTTTACATTTGAAACATGTAACACAATAATAGTCAGTCAGTCATTATCAATCACTTTTCTTTGCTGTTTATGTTATACTCAGCAACATATCAAAAAATATAGAAAATGACGTCATAAGACTGGCAGCCTTAACCCTCTTACCCCCACAAGCACGCCATATGGCAACTGTGGCAAGGAAAAACTCCCATATTCCAGGAAGAAACCTTGAGCAGAACCTGACTTAATAGGGGGGAGCCCATCCGCTTCTGGCTGGCTAAGCCCTCAATAGTAGCAGATGTAGAATAATCTGAAAATGTAGTCTACAGGATAAGATGAGTTAACTAAAAGCTTTCCTGTACAGGTATGTTTTCAGATCTTTTTAAAAATATTTACTGAACTCGCCTGCTTGATGTACAGAGGCAGGGTGTTCCATAGTTTGGGGGGCATAATGGATAAACGCAGCTTCTCCACTTTGTTTGTGGAGCACTTTGGGTACGATTAAAAGATTAGAATTGGATGATCTAAGTTTCCTTTGTGGTTGATAAGATATTAAAAGCTCAGAGATATATGAAGGTGCTATGCCATTCAGAGCTTTGTAAGTAATTAACATAACCTTAAAATCAATTCTATAGGAAATAGGGAGCCAGTGCAGTTCAGCCAACACAGGGGTGATGTGTTCTCTCTTCTTAGTCTTAGTTAAAAGTCTAGCCGCAGAGTTCTGTATGAGTGCCAATTTCTTTAGATGTTTTTGGGAAGACCAGTGAAAAGTGCATTGCAGTAGTCTAACCTGCTAGTGATAAAGGCGTGAATTAGCTTTTCTGCATCTTGTTGAGTTAAAAGGGCCATGACTTTGGCAATGTTTCTCAAGTGGAAATAGGCTGTCTGAGTAACTTTACTGATATGGGGCTTAAAACTTAACTCTGCATCTAAGATGACACCGAGGCTTGTTACTTTTGGTTTGACCTGGTGTGCCAAGTTCCCCAGATTACTAAGAATAATATCTCGCTTTAGTTTTGGTCCAACCAGAAGTACCTCTGTTTTGTCATCATTTAGTTTCAAAAAGTTTTTGCTCATCCACTGATTAATGGAGGTTAGGCATGCAGTGAGGGAGCAAAGGCCATCTGGGTTAGTTGGCTCCACAGAAAGATACAATTGGGTATCATCTGCGTAGCTGTGGAAGTTTACATTATGCTGACTTATGACGTTTCCCAATGGGAGCATATATAGAGAAAATAGCAGGGGACCAAGGCAGCTCCCTGGGCCACACCAAAAGGCAAGTCATGTTTTTCAGATACATGATCTCCTAGACTGATATAAAAATCTCTGCCAGTAATGTAGGTTTGAAACCAGTTTAGAGCATTATCAGAGAGAGACCCACCCACTTTGCAAGGCGGTGAATTAGGATGCTATGATCAATGGTGTCAAATGCCGCACTCAAATCCAGAAGAATAAGGATTGAGACTTTGTTTGAGTCGGTAGCTAGTCTGAGATCATTGACTATCTTTACTAGAGCCGTTTCTGTGCTGTGATTTGATCTAAAACCTGATTGGAATTTTTCAAGGATACTGTTTTCGTTGAGGAAGGTATTTAACTGATTGCAAACAACTTTTTCAAGTACTTTGCTCAAAAACGATAGATTTGATATAGGCCTGTAGTTGCTCAGATTGGTATGGTCAAGTTTTGACTTTTTAAGTAAAGGTTTCACAACAGCGGTTTTAAAAGCAGTTGGAAATATACCTGTTTCTAATGAGGTATTTATTACCTTGAGAAAAAAGGGAGCTAAGCCTTCATATACTTTTTTGAGGAATGTAGTAGGGATTGGATCTAAAACACATGTTGAAGAGCTGGTTTGAGTTATAATTTTACCAAGCTCAGATTGAGTAATAGTGCTAAAGGACCTTAATTTTGGGGGTTTTTTATGCCATAGAAATGCATGATCTATGGCATAAAAAGTGAAAACAAATTGGTGTGATTTTTTTTTGGACTTTTCAGATTTTCTCAGTTTTCACATAAGGTCCGGAGTCAGACAAAAAAAAGTCAGATTTTGACAAATTTCAAAAATATGTCAGATATTGTCCAAATTATTTTTAATTTAACGTCTAGACATTTGAAATGCATGATCTATGGCAAAAAAGTGAAAAAACAAATTGGTCTGATTTTTTTCGGACTTTTCAGATTTTCTTAGTTTTCACATAAGGTCCGGGGTCAGGAAAAAAGTCAGATTTTGACAAATTTCAAAATATGTCAGATATTGTCCAAATTTTTTTTTAATTCACGTCTAGACATTTGAAATGCATGATCTATGGCAAAAAAAAGTGAAAACAAATTGGTCTGATTTTTTCAAAAAAGTGAAAAACAAATTGGACTTTTCAGATTTTCTCAGTTTTCACATAAGGTCGGAGTCAGGAAAAAAAGTCAGATTTTGACAAATTTCAAAATATGTCAGATATTGTCCAAATTTTTTTTATGGCAAAAAAGTAAAAAACGTCTAGACTTAGTTTTCACATAAGGTCGGGTCAGGAAAAAATGCATGATCAAAATATGGCAAAAAAGTGCCTAGAAAAACAAATTGGTCTGATTTTTTCGGACTTTTCAGATTTTCTTAGTTTTCACATAAGGTCCGGGGTCAGGAAAAAAGTCAGATTTTGACAAATTTCAAAATATGTCAGATATTGTCCAAATTAATTTTTAATTCACGTCTAGACATTTGAAATAATAATAAAGCTTTATTTGTATAGCACCTTTCATACACAGAATGCAGCTCAAAGTGCTTTACATTTGAAACATGTAACACAATAATAGTCAGTCAGTCATTATCAATCACTTTTCTTTGCTGTTTATGTTATACTCAGCAACATATCAAAAATATAGAAAATGACGTCATAAGACTGGCAGCCTTAACCCTCTTACCCCCCCACAAGCACGCCATATGGCAACTGTGGCAAGGAAAAACTCCCATATTCCAGGAAGAAACCTTGAGCAGAACCTGACTTAATAGGGGAGCCCATCCGCTTCTGGCTAACAAGCCCTCAATAGTAGCAGATGTAGAATAATCTGAAAATGTAGTCTACAGGATAAGATGAGTTAACTAAAAGCTTTCCTGTACAGGTATGTTTCAGAGATTTTTTTAAAATATTTACTGAACTTCGCCTGCTTGATGTACAGAGGCAGGGTGTTCCATAGTTTGGGGGGCATAATGGATAAACGCAGCTTCTCCACTTTGTTTGTGGAGCACTTTGGGTACGATTAAAAGATTAGAATTGGATGATCTAAGTTTCCTTTGTGGTTGATAAGATATTAAAAGCTCAGAGATATATGAAGGTGCTATGCCATTCAGAGCTTTGTAAGTAATTAACATAACCTTAAAATCAATTCTATAGGAAATAGGGAGCCAGTGCAGTTCAGCCAACACAGGGGTGATGTGTTCTCTCTTCTTAGTCTTAGTTAAAAGTCTAGCCGCAGAGTTCTGTATGAGTGCCAATTTCTTTAGATGTTTTTTGGGAAGACCAGTGAAAAGTGCATTGCAGTAGTCTAACCTGCTAGTGATAAAGGCGTGAATTTAGCTTTTTCTGCATCTTGTTGAGTTAAAAGGGCCGCACTTTGGCAATGTTTCTCAAGTGGAAATAGGCTGTCTGAGTAACTTTACTGATATGGGGCTTAAAACTTAACTCTGCATCTAAGATGACACCGAGGCTTGTTACTTTTGGTTTGACCTGGTGTGCCAAGTTCCCCAGATTACTAAGAATAATATCTCGCTTTAGTTTTGGTCCAACCAGAAGTACCTCTGTTTTGTCATCATTTAGTTTCAAAAAGTTTTGCTCATCCACTGATTAATGGAGGTTAGGCATGCAGTGAGGGAGCAAAGGCCATCTAGGTTAGTTGGCTCCACAGAAAGATACAATTGGGTATCATCTCGAGCTGTGGGAAGTTTACATTATGCTGACTTATGGCGTTTCCCAATGGGAGCATATATAGAGAAAATAGCAGGGGACCAAGGCAGCTCCCTGGGCCCACCAAAAGGCAAGTCATGTTTTCAGATACATGATCTCCTAGACTGATATAAAAATCTCTGCCAGTAATGTAGGTTTTGAAACCAGTTTAGAGCATTATCAGAGAGACCCACCCACTTTGCAAGGCGGTGAATTAGGATGCTATGATCAATGGTGTCAAATGCCGCACTCAAATCCAGAAGAATAAGGATTGAGACTTTGTTTGAGTCGGTAGCTAGTCTGAGATCATTGACTATCTTTACTAGAGCCGTTTCTGTGCTGTGATTTGATCTAAAACCTGATTGGAATTTTTCAAGGATACTGTTTTCGTTGAGGAAGGTATTTAACTGATTGCAAACAACTTTTTCAAGTACTTTTGCTCAAAAGCGATAGATTTGATATAGGCCTGTAGTTGCTCAGATTGGTATGGTCAAGTTTTGACTTTTTAAGTAAAGGTTTCACAACAGCGGTTTTAAAAGCAGTTGGAAATATACCTGTTTCTAATGAGGTATTTATTACCTTGAGAAAAAAAGGGAGCTAAGCCTTCATATACTTTTTTTGAGGAATGTAGTAGGGATTGGATCTAAAACACATGTTGAAGAGCTGGTTTGAGTTATAATTTTACCAAGCTCAGATTGAGTAATAGTGCTAAAGGACCTTAATTTTGGGGTTTTATGCCATAGAAATGCATGATCTATGGCATAAAAAGTGAAAAACAAATTGGTGTGATTTTTTTCGGACTTTTCAGATTTTCTCAGTTTTCACATAAGGTCCGGAGTCAGGAAAAAAGTCAGATTTTGACAAATTTCAAAATATGTCAGATATTGTCCAAATTATTTTTTAATTCACGTCTAGACATTTGAAATGCATGATCTATGGCAAAAAAAAGTGAAAAACAAATTGGTGTGATTTTTTAGGACTTTTCAGATTTTCTTAGTTTTCACATAAGGTCCGGGGTCAGGAAAAAAGTCAGATTTTGACAAATTTCAAAATATGTCAGATATTGTCCAAATTTTTTTTTAATTCACGTCTAGACATTTGAAATGCATGATCTATGGCAAAAAAAGTGAAAAACAAATTGGTCTGATTTTTTTAGGACTTTTCAGATTTTCTCAGTTTTCACATAAGGTCCGAAGTCAGGAAAAAAGTCAGATTTTGACAAATTTCAAAATATGTCAGATATTGTCCAAATTTTTTTTAATTCACGTCTAGACATTTGAAATGCATGATCTATGGCAAAAAAAAAGTGAAAAACAAATTGGTCTGATTTTTTTAGGACTTTTTCAGATTTTCTTAGTTTTCACATGAGGTCGGGGTCAGGAAAAAGTCAGATTTTGACAAATTTCAAAATATGTCAGATATTGTCCAAATTAATTTTTAATTCACGTCTAGACATTTGAAATGCATGATCTATGGCAAAAAAGTGAAAACAAATTGGTCTGATTTTTTTCGGACTTTTCAGATTTTCTCAGTTTTCACATAAGGTCGAAGTCAGGAAAAAAAGTCAGATTTTGACAAATTTCAAAATGTGTCAGATATTGTCCAAATTTTTTTTTAATTCCACGTCTAGACATTTGAAATGCATGATCTATGGCAAAAAAAAAAGTGAAAAACAAATTGGTCTGATTTTTTTTAGGACTTTTCAGATTTTCTCAGTTTTCACATAAGGTCGAAGTCAGGAAAAAGTCAGATTTTGACAAATTTCAAAATATGTCAGATATTGTCCAAATTTTTTTTTTAATTCACGTCTAGACATTTGAAAT
>NW_025962438.1:0-13932 GCF_017589495.1 Alosa alosa
TACAATGGACCAATATCTTTATCTTAAATGAACTAGCTGAATAAACACAGGTGACCACTTCTGCATAATTTCATGGAGTGCTGAAATGTAAATAACATATTTTGACCATTTCGAACTGTTAATTGTGGCATAATATGTTTTGTGGCTGTGAACTTATTGCAATATCACCATAACTATTCCATTCCTGCGTGTGTATTGTTATTATATGAAGTGCAAAATAGTCACAATTGAAAGTGAAACATTTCTTAAATTCTACAAAACACACAGCATCAGATGAACGCGAGAGGTTCAGGCCGAGTAGTCCTAGTAGTAGGCCACTGTTTTTTTTTTTTTTTTTGTTTTTTTTTTTTAATCCGGTTATAATCCTAAGTAGTCTATGCAGCAACATTTTGGTTGGCCCCACCAAATCTCACCTGCTGTTTTGACAAGTTGGCAGCCCTGTGTCTATGCTGCTCTTGCTCACGTATCAGTCTCTGTTGCTTTTATGTCTATGCTGCTGCTTGTCCCTGTATGTTGCTTTTATGTCTATGTTGCCTTTATCTACATAATTGTATGTTGCTTTGAGGTTCATGCTGCTTTGTCCATCGTATGTTGCTTTTATATCTATGCTGCCTTTGTCCATGTATGTTGTTTCTTTATGTCATACATGCCTTTTTGTCCCTGTATGTTGCTTTTTATGTCTATGTTGCCTTTGTCTACATACTGTATGTTGTTTTTATATCTATGTTCTTTGTTCACATACTTGTATGTTGCTTTATGTCTATGCTGCCTTTTGTCCCTGTATGTTGCTTTATGTCTATGTTGCTCTTGTCCATGTATGTTGCTTTATGTCTATGCTGCTCTTTGTCTATTAATTGTATGTTGCTTTTTTTATGTCTATGCTGCCTTTGTCCCTGTATGTTGCTTTTATGTCTATGCTGCTCCTTTTGTCCCTGTATGTTGCTTTATGTCTATGCTGCTCTTGTTCACATACTGTATGTTGTTTTTATGTCTATGTTGCTCCTTTATTACATACTGTATGTTGCTTTTATATTCATGTTGCCTTTTGTCTACATAATTGCATGTTGCTTTTATGTCTATGCTGCCTTTGTCCCTGTATGTTGCTTTTATGTCTATGCTGCTCTTGTCCATGTATGCTGCTTTTATGTCATGCTGCCTCTGTCTTACATACTGTATGTTGCTTTTTATGTCTATGCTGCTCTTTTGTCCCTGTATGTTGCTTTTATGTCTATGTTGCTTTGTTATTCACATACTGTATGTTGCTTTTATGTCTATGCTGCTCTTGTCTACATACTGTATGTTGCTTTTATATCTATGCTGCTCTTGTCTACATACTGTATGTTGCTTTTATGTCTATGCTGCTCTTGTCCATGTATGTTGCTTTTATGTCTATGCTGCTCTTGTCTACATACTGTATGTTGCTTTTATGTCTATGCTGCTCTTGTCCCTGTATGTTGCTTTTATGTCTATGCTGCTCTTGTCTACATACTGTATGTTGCTTTTATGTCTATGCTGCTCTTGTCTACATACTGTATGTTGCTTTTATGTCTATGCTGCTCTTGTCTACATACTGTATGTTGCTTTTATGTCTATGCTGCTCTTGTTTTCGTACTGTATGTTGCTTTTATGTCTATGCTGCTCTTGTCCCTGTATGTTGCTATTATTTTTACAAGTCTTGCCTTGAGTTGTGTTTGCTTTGTGTGTGTGTGTAGTTCACTCATGGGCAAAGTTAAAATAAAGGACCTTTTAAACCTTTAATCTTTCATTTAATCTCTGTATTTTAAATGTCATATTTTAGATATTTTAAAGTAACGAAGAATTGCTGTAAATGAAAATCCAGCAGGCAATATTACAATATAAATTGCAGTAGTTTATGTTGTTACTGTAGTTAGTTGTTACAGCAATCCCTGTGGGTACTGTGATTTCAGTGTTTCCCATACATTGACTAATCTGTGGCGGGGCGCACAAAATAAAAATCGGCCGCCACAGATTAATATTCTATGTTTAATTTAATTTATAAGTATATATACTTTTTTGATCCCGTGAGGGAAATTTGGTCTCTGCATTTAACCCAATCGGTGAATTAGTGAAACACAAACAGCACACAGTGTACACACAGTGAGGTGAAGCACTAATCCCGGCACAGTGAGCTGCCTGCTACAACGGGCGGCGCCGGGAGCAGTGAGGGGTTAGGTGCCTTGCTCAAGGGCACTTCAGCCGTGGCCCACTGGTCGGGGCTCGAACCAGCAACAAGTCCAGAGTGCTAACCAGCGGGCCACGGCTGCCTACAAATAATTTAAATTAAATATAAGGTCAAATCCTTGCATTGCCATTGAGCTGCGCTTTTAACGACGAGCCTTTCTTTGCCCCGCCCGCCTCTCTCAGAGAGTCTGCCCCGCTTCTCTCTCAGAGCCTGCTGCCCCGCCTCTCTCAGAGTGCTGCCACTCCTCTGCATGTGCATTTAACAAAATATTCAACGATTGTTGAAGGATTGTTGTTGCCACATAGAAGCATTGCATAGAAGACGCCTGGCTAAATTGCTATTAAACCGCTTTTAGCATCGCGGGACCATGCTGCACAAATTTGTTCAAAACTGCTGCATTGGAGTGAACTCTGCTAAGGTCTTATCACAAACATAGTAGGCTACATTGAAGAGACTAAACTAAGTTAAGCTATGAAATCAAGCAGTATCTCAAAGCTAACGTTGCGTCCCCCAGCTCTTGTGTTTGCTCCTACATGTGTTTGGCGACCCCTGTTGGGTGCAGTGTCTTCCCCTGTACTTAATTGCAGGTGAGCCACACCTGAGCTTAGGGGCCTACCTGGGCGCTTATAAAAGGACTCTAGGACCGCTCCTGAGGGGCGACACAGAGAATGATATCCGGAGCCTGCTGTCTCATTGACTTCCCCAGCCGGCCCACCGGCAGTAGAAAGCGCTCCGCCATCGTGAAGGCTAGTTATTGTTAACCTACTTATTATTTTGATACCCAATCTGTTAAATAAACATACCCCTATTTTTGATACGAGCTGATCAGTGTGCGTCTCCCCTTTATGTTAAGGGTGGTGTCCGACTGCCCGTAACATAGTGGGATCTCGTGTACGGGATTAATAGTGATTTAAAATCGGACTTTTGTGTTAATTGCGGAACTTCTGAACGCTACGACATTTTGGTGAGTATTCTGGTGGGCAATTGTGATTGTCTGTTCCTTTGTTTAGTCGACTGGAAAGTTTATTTAATTTGTTGGTGGATATCTCAGGAGGGGGTACGTAGGAGGCCTCGAGCTGAGTAAGCCACTGAAGATTGCGTAGGCATTTAGGATTTTGTTTAGGTTTTGTGAAAGTTAGTTAGAGTAGTTTGGACAATGTTTTGCCTATCAGAATACCTTTAGTTTAGTCGTATAGCTTGTGATATATACTTGTGGCATATCGCCTACTTAGTGAGCGCTGGTATCCTGATTACTAGCATATTGGTTAAATTCGTGGGTGGACATTAAATTCGTGGTCGTTTGTAGCCTATATTGTGCTTTTTGTTTGACCACTTTAGATATTCGCTACTTTGTAGCTTCGACGCAGTTAAACTGCTTTGGTGATTTTAAGTAGGCCTACTCGATTTTGTGCTTTGTTTGTTTCAGCTGCTTTTTTACATTAAAAATGGCAACAGAGGAAGCATTCGTTAAAGAACCCTCTATTGAGTTATTTTGAAATTTTCGAAAGAGCAGTTGCTCAATTTGGCTGCAACTTATGAGGTCGAGATCACTTCTGCTGAGAAGTTTGTTAAAGATACAATCAAGGCCGCCTTACAAGCTGCTTTGGTTAGTAAGGGTGTTCTGCCTATAGAGAAGCAATCTCCGTGTCTATGGAAGCATTACAGCTGCAGATTCGGTTGAGAGAATTAAGTATTAAAGAGAAGGAAATTGAGTACGACCGCGGAGCCTGGAAAACACAGGCCCGTGAGCAGGAACTTGAAACCGACTGGCTTATGAGAAAGTTAGACATCGAGGCCCAGCAGAAGGGTGTCGCCTCCTTCTGATCCTAATTCATTTGATGTCAGTCGCCACATCCGGCTTGTGCCACATTTTGTGGAAAGAGATGTAGAAAAATATTTTCCACACTTCGAAATGTCATGACTAACTTAAATTGGCGAGAACCGCGTGGGCATTCCTCTTGCAGCGTTTTAGTGGAAAGGCGCAGGAGGTTTACTCATCGCTAACAGTGGAGCAGAGTGGTGACTATGATGTTGTGAAAGCGGCAGTTCTGAGGTGCTATCAGCTGATCCCTGAAGCATACCGACAGAAGTTTAGGAACTTAAAAAAAGCTGAGCGTCAAACTTTTGTTGAGTTTGGTCGAGATAAAGCAGCCCTGTTTGATCGCTGGTGCTCATCACAGCCGGATTGATAGTCAGGAGAAATATGCGTGATCTTTATTCTTGTAGAAGAATTTAAGAACTGTCTGCCAACCGCTGTGGTAACCTTACGGTTCGAGCAAAAGGCTGAGTCCATTTCTGAAGCTGCTATACTTGCCGACGAATATGTTTTAACGCACAACATCGGCAGGGAACGTTATCGCTTAAGAGTTAATCCCTCTACGACCACTGATGTAGACACAAGAAAGAATGTAACAGTAAAACAAGATGACAGACACTGTTTTTATTGTAAAAAGCCAGGGCATGTTGTGGCAGAGTGCTTAATTTTGAAGAAAAAACAGTCCATGAAACCAATGGGTCTCAAGTAGTTCTTCTTCAAGATAATGTCGCCTGTCCGCAGAGTTAAAATCAGAGAGAAACCCAGTCCATGTACGAGCCCTTTCTAACAAATGGGACCGCCTCTGTGCCTGGTGAGGAGGTTCGCAAGCAGCGATTTTGCGCCGATACAAGCGCCAAGCCAGTCTTTCCTCCTTCGTGGCTTGTTGCCGCTTGTTCGAAAAGACTGCAATTGGCAGTAGTGTCCTTGTTCGAGGAATCGAGATGGGTTTCCTCGATGTCCCCTTACATCGCGTGCATCTTGATTCAGATTTGGTGTGTGGTGATGTAGTTGTTGGCGTTCAAGACTCTTTTGCCAATCCTCGTGTCACGCTCCTCCTTGGCAATGACCTGGCCGGGTGGAAACGTGTGGAGCCGCGGGTGATATCCCACCGAAGTTGTGTCTGTGCCTTTTTCGCTCAAGAGGGCCTCGATGAGTGTGCACAAAAATTCCCCGAGGTTTTTCACACTAGTTTTCACACAGACTCAAAGATTGAGGAATGTAGTACCTCCCAACGATGTCGACCTGAGTGACAGTTTCGTCCGCCACCTAAAGAGTGTGAGCGGCTCTGTGAACTCCGCTTTTTACTCAGTCCCGCAGTAGTCCGGTGCCTGTAGTGAAAGATGAGAAAAGAGAGAAAAAACAATCAGATGTCTCGTTGTCATTAGAGAAACTTATTAATGCTCAACAAAAAGACCCCACTCTTGTTTCATGTTTTAACGCAGTTCAATCTGTTTCAGACCGTGCAAGCGAGAGTCCAGCCTACTTCATCAGAGATGGCTTACTTATGCGGAGGTGGAGACCTCAGAAAAGTAATGAGTGGAATGACATCGAGCAAATCGTTATGCCGTCTGAAAACAGACGGGCTATTTTGAGTGTTGCGCATGATGGTGTTTCTGGACATTTAGGTGTGACTAAAACATTCAACCGCGTTCTTCGCCACTTTTTCTGGCCTGGGCTGAAGCGTGATGTGCGGCGGTATTGTAAAACGTGCCATGTCTGCCAGGTTAGTGGCAAACCAAACCAGACAATTCCACCTGCGCCGTTGTACCCCATACCTGCCATTGGTGAGCCTTTTGAGAAAGTCATCATTGACTGCGTTGGTCCACTTCCACGGTCGAAAGGTGGATATCAGTATTTATTAACTATTATGTGTACTGCTACTCGCTTCCCAGAGGCGGTGCCTCTGAGGAAGATAATGGCTAAAATCGTGTCCAGGGCTTTATTAAAGTTCTTTTCTTTTGTTGGGCTACCAAAAATTGTTCAAAGTGACCAAGGAACAAATTTTACTTCGCATGTCTTTTCCCAAGTCCTAAAGCCGCTCCAAATTAAGCACCGCATTTTTTTTATTTTATTTTTTTTATTTGCAAACATCATTGACATTACAGAAAATGCAACACTACGACATGCACATGAATACTACATACGACAAACAGACGTACATTACATAAACACATACTGTAACTTAACAAGACATCACATTGACTTGGCTTCCACAAACATAACACAACATAACATTAATAACAGAAAGGCTAAGGATTTGCGTCCAGGATGATTACAGATATGATTATCAGGGATGAAATTGATGACCGGAATGAAAAGAAGGGGGGATGGGTGCGGATGGTAGCTCTAAGAGTGTGAATGAGGTGGTGTTGGGATGGGGATGGGGGGTGAGGGGTAGTGAGTATGTGAGGATGTATGTGTGTGTGTGTGTGTGCGCATATGTATAAGGCTGGTTTGCTGTTGGGCCAGGAGGAGAGAAGCTGGAACATAGAGAGGGAGAGAGGGAGGGTTTCAGAGGAGAGGAGTTGTAATTATTCTATTAATGATAAGTATAATAAAAGGAATAACTGATTGCCTGGTTGATTGCCTGACTGATTGCCAACCTGGGCACCCATTAATGGCCACAGTTCCACCCAGCCCCTGCAGTTATACTGCGACGAGCTGACAGAGGGGAGGACCTGCGTGCCACCCATCGCCCCAGGCCCCAGCATGCACACATCCCCCACTACCACGACCAACCCACACTCGCCCCCAGACCTTCACCCAACACGCCACTCTTGACCTAAATATGTACAGTATGTGAATGGCTAGGTTGAGGGGTCTATCTAGAGTGTAGCATTAAAAGAAGTGGGCATGCATGGTAAATATCTGTCAGGATTTCCCCATGCACACCACACTTACCCTGTGTAAGATGTATGCCTCCTCAATGTGTGCATTAAAATAAGTGAGGCATGCAGATAGACACCTAATGAGGCATCTACCTGCACTCCACTCTTACCCTAGCCTGTTTTGTAGTTTTGTTTATGTATGTCACCTAACATGTAGTGCGATTAAAAGAGAGTAAAGCGTGCTGTGTGCTTCCAGGACAAGGCGTGTGCATGAGCTGCATGAGGAGGGTGCACACCGGGGCCCAGGGCCAATAGATAACCCACAGGACCCAACCAATGCCAAAACCACACAGACCACCAGGACCGAAGTCTCCCAAGCCATCCAATGGGGCCCCGTCAGAATAACGATGGGAGAGGCAGAGAGAAAGAGTGAAATTAGTAAAGTTATCAGAGAATGTAAATAAAAGGGGGAGGGAAAGAAGGGGATGCTATTTATATTACTAATAATAATAATAATAATAATAATAATAATAATAACAATAATAGTTCCAGCTACCCTCCCCTGCCTAGTGTTCGATGATATGTGTATCTGTTGATGAAGTGTGTTATGATCGTGTGGAGATGGAACTCAGGCAAAGAGGGTCAGGACTGTAAGTAGGTGATAAAGGGGTACCAAGGAGAGGTTGTATGCTGAGCATTGATTAAGTTTGTAGTTGATAGGTTTTCTAATGATATATAGTCTGTTAACAAGTTTTTCCAATGAGTGATGTGAGCTTTTTTCTTAGATTTCCAGTTCATGAGGATTGTTTTCTTGGCGATAGTCAGCGCTACCAGCAGTGTTTTATTGCAGGAGTTGCTTAAATTGACTGTGGATGTATCACCAAGTATGCATAAGGAAGGGGATGCTGGGATGTGACAGCCAAAGATGGAAGAGAGAGATTGTGTGACACTCACCCAGAAGTGGTTGATTGGAGTGCAATGCCAAACCGCATGAATGTATGTATCTGGGTTATTTTGTGTGCAGTGAGTGCAAAGATCCGAGCCAAACCCCATTTTTGCCAATTTATGTGCAGTGAAGTGGAATCTGTGAAGAACCTTGTATTGTATTAGTTGTAGATTACTATTCTTTGTCATGAGGTAGATGTTTTTGCACATTTTGGTCCAGAAGTCGGCACCGAGTAATTGATAAGTCTGATTCCCATTTGTGATATGGCAGGCCAATTGTTTTTCTGAACGAGATCTAATTTTGTAAATTTGGGAGAGTATTTTTTGGGAGAGGGAATATTAAGCAGCTCTGAGATTGGTGGGGAATGTCAAGGTTAGCTGTCTGGATGTTAATTTTTTCCTGGGATAGATGATTTAATTTGCAGGTATTGTAAGAAGTGTTTACTCGATGCCGTGCTTCTGGACCAAACAGGAAAATGAGGCCAGATTATTGTCTTGAAGAATGTGTTGAAGGTGAGTGATGCCCTTTCCCATCCATGTGTGAAAGTTAAGTGTTTTTTTATTGACGGTGAAATCTGGGTTATTCCAGATCGGGGTGCGAATTGATGGTGCTATAGGTGAATCAGTGATGTGGTAGAATCTCCACCAGGCTGTCAGAGTAGCTGAAATTGTTGGGGCTTTGAAGGATGGATGTTTTTGACCGACTGACTGCAGAAAGGGAGATCTGAGATTTTAATTTCTTTACAGATTGTTTGTTCTAGGTCTAACCAGGTGTTGTCTGAGGGGTGGGGTGTAGCCATTTGTGGATGAAGTGGAGCTGGTTGGCCAGGGCATAGTGCTGGAAGTGTGGGGCCTCTAGTCCTCCCATTGCTTTTGGTTTTGGAGAGTGGCGAGTTTGATCCTTGGGGTCTTATCTTTCCAGTAGAATTTAGTGATTAATGAATCGAGAGACTTAAACCAGAGGGTGGTGGGCTGGGTTGGAATCATAGAGAATAGATAGTTTATTTTGGGCAGTATTGTCATTTTGATTACTGAGATTCTGCCCATGATGGATAATGGGAGGTTCTTCCAGTTGAAGGTCATCATCTATTGAAGTGAGTAGAGGGGAATAATTTGGGCTAAATAAGTCTGACAGCCTGGGGAGACTTTTATCCCTAAGTAAGTGATATAGTTAGTGCAGTGGGATAGGTGAAGAGTTGGCTGTCACATCCCAGCTGTTGGGATGTAATGGGAGAACTGCAGATTTATTCCAATTGATTGAGTATTCAGAAATTTTAGAGAATGTGTCAATGAGTTTGATGGTTTCTTCTACTGATGTTGTGGGGTCTTGAAGAAAGAGAAGAATGTCGCCAGCATAAAGGCTGATTTTGTGATGCATATATGGAGTCTGGACACCTTTGATGAGGGGGTTCTGACGGATGGCAGCTGCTAGGGGTTCAATGAAGATTGTAAATAGTGAGGGGGAGAGTGGGCACCCCTGTCTAGTTCCCCGGTGAAGAGTGAAACTTTGTGATGTTAGTCCATTGGTGATTACTGTGGCTGAAGGAGAGGTATATAGAAGTTTAATCCAGTTAATGAACGACTCCTCAAGCCAAACCTCCCTAATGTGGAAAACAGGAAATTCCAGTTCACCCTATCAAAAGCTTTTTCTGCGTCCAGAGTTGCTATGATGGTATTATCTTGAAAATGTGTAGAGTGATACATTATATTTAACAGTCTGCGGGTGTTGGTGGATGAAATTCTACCTTTAATGAAGCCTGTTTGGTCTGGGTGGATAATGGATGGGGTGACCTCTGCTAATCTGTGTGCTAGCATTTTTGGCGATTATCTTATTGTCCACATTGAGGAGAGAAATTGGTCAGTAGCTGGATGGCAATGTTGGGTCCTTATTGGGCTTGAGGAGCAGTGAAATTGAGGCTGTGGTGGAACTAGTTGGAAGACGTCCTTTCTGTTTTGATTCATTAATCATTCTGATGAAAAGTGGAGCTAAGATGGTCCAAAATTGTTTGTAGAACTCAGCAGGAAAGCCATCCGGACCTGGTGCTTTATTATCGGGCATCTGTTTCAGGGCATCAAACAGTTCTTGTTGAGTTATAGGTGATTCTAGGTTTTTTATTTCGGTCTCATTGAGTTGTGGTAATTCGATGCTGTTTAGGAAAGAGTCTATGAATTCCTGGTTGGGGTTTATTTCTGAAGAATATAGTTTATTGTAAAACTGGTAAAAAACATGATTTATTTCTTCAGGTGAGCTGGTTAGCTTCCTGCTGAGTTCTTTATGACCGGGATTGTTGATTTTTTCTTTGTTACGTTGGATTTGATTTGCTAAGTATTTACCTGATTTATTGCTATGGTGGAAGTTTTCCTGCCTTAGACGGTGAATCATAAATTGAGTGTGTTTATTGAGTATTTCATTGAGTTTGAATTTATGTTTCCTAAGTTTTGCCTGTGTTTCTTCAGTTGGGTTGCTTGCATTGGTTTCTTCTAACTGTTTAATTTTATTGTTGAGTTCTACTTCCTGTTCTTTTTTTCCTTCTTTTTGTATACTGAATATGAGATGATTCTTCCTGTTTCCAACAGAAGGGAAGGAGATGATTCAGGGAGCCGCTCATTTCTAGAAAGAATGCCCACCTCTCCCAACAAAACTGATGAAATTTGGGTCTTGTAAGAGGGATGTATTAAAACGCCATTTGCTAATTGGTCGCTGTTGGTTCGTTATGTTCCATTTAATTGTAACTGGGGCATGATCGCTAATGACTATGGGATGAATAGTTGAATCAGAGAAAAGCACCGCGATTTCTAGCCACACCATCCGGAGAGTCAGGGCGCCCCTCAACGCTGCCATCAGACGTTAAAATCGATGCTGCGTGTATATTGTTTGGAGGTGGGTATAGACTGGGAAGATGCGATTCCATGGATGCTTATGGCCTCTAGAGAAGTCGCGGCAAGAGTCAATTGGTTTCAGCCCTGCAGAGCTAGTATTTGCTCACGACCCCGCACGCCTTTAAGCCGCCATTAAAGATCAGTGGTTGAGCAAACCTACTTCTCATAGAGCAATACAGTTTATAAGGTTTAATGCTCGCGACCGGCTACACAGAGCTGAACTCGCTTAGAGAGAATTTAGAAAAAGACACAATCTGGCATGAAAACTTGGTATGATCAAAAGCAAGAGCCCGCTCGCTTAAGCCCGAGACCAAGTGTTAGTTCTCTTACCCGCGTGCCCGGGTTCTGTATTTCAGGCACGCGATTCAGAGGGCCATATACCGCTGAAAAGAAAATATCTGATCTGGATTATGTAATTTTGACCCCAGACGTTTACGGCATTCTCGGCCTGTCATGTAAACATGCTCAAACCATATTACACGCGCGTGATTATATTAAAACTGACGTGTAATTTTAACTTACCAGGTCCAGAGTCCTCCGTGTTGCTCTTCACTGGTAGAGGATGATGACGCGGTCCTCTGCCGCGATGCGTGATCGAAGGCCGACTCAACAACTCCGCTTATGCTGTCGGTCATTCCAGATCGTTTTGCCACATTTAACTCCCTCTCAAACAGCTGATATATTGTCTGTGATAGCGGATTTCCCTGAGTTATTCGGAGATGTTCCACTGTAACTACAGTCCTGGAACATGACATAGATGTAGGTGATAACGCCAATTAAACAGCACCCATATAGGGTAAATCCAGAAAAGCGAAGCTATCCTGCAACGGAGGTTGAGTACATGGTAAAGAACAATATTGCTGAGCCTAGCTCAAGCCCTTGGAGCTCCCCATGCCTTTTAGTTGGCAAACCTGACGGCACGTACAGGTTTTGTACAGACCAGAGGTGGGACCAAGTTACTGTTTGGCAAGTCACAAGTAAGTCCCAAGTCAAGTCCCAAGTAAATACAGAGAAGGGCAAGTCGAGTCCAAGTCTCATCAAAGTCGAGTCCAAGTCCAAGTCCCAATCTCTTTCAAGTCCTGAACAAGTCATCAGGTACTCTTCACTTAATAATGCCATTATTAGACTATCGATCATAATTTTAGCACTTCCATCTAATCCACAGTATTGTTTTTATAAATACAGATTAAAATATGTTCAATGTTTCTGTCTTGTAATCTTTTACTTACATATGACATAATGACATACCTGTGTAATATACACATGTGCATACCTGAGTAATCTGTACAAAACGGATAGCTACATGACACTCAGCACAGCTGCAAATATATATATATATATATATAGATATATATATATATATATATATATTGTTTTTCAAAATTCATGGAGCCCACTGTAAGGATGAGTAATAATTTGACTGATAGCAGTTCACTGCGCTAGGATTTGCCTGCAAACTATTTATTAGGCTGTCTGCCAGTGGCTAACTCATAAGGGAAGCCAAGGTCAACACTTTTATATTATTTAAAAGATAATAATGACAGTAATTTTGTTTTTTAAAGTATTAATTTCTTAAGAAATACTACACATTTGATGCTATGTATCTCATTTGTAAATTGTGCACTGTCAGTCACTTTAAGCCCATTGTGTGTCACTGTCCACGTTCTCATAATGATCTTATTTTTACCAGCTCCATTCAATTATAGCCTATGGCTAGTCCTCAAACTCAAACATTTGTGCCACATGTATAGCACAATATTAACAATGATAAGTTGGCACAAATAGCTTTCATTCCTATTTGCAATTAAAAGTGAATTATGAGCCTGGTAGCCAGTAGCCACTGTGGTGATTTTATCTGATATGTGGTGATTTTGTCTGGACACATCTGGACATGGGGTGACTTTGTCTGGACATGTCTGGGCATGTTATTAATAATGCTCGTGTGTGTACAACATTTACTGGAAGTCATGAGACTGGACGGTCAAAGGCTGAGAGTGGAAGTAAACAAGACAGGGCCTGGGAGAGAGAGGTGCTTTACCAGTAGTGGACATGTCTGAACATGTCCGGGCATGATAATACACATAGAACCTGGGAGAGAGAGGTGCTTTACCAGTAGTGGACATGTCTGAACATGTCCGGGCATGATAATACACATAGAACCTGGATACATGAATTCTGCCCAACCAACACACATTTTTAATGTTTATATGAGGAGGAGTTTCCACCAATATCTCGGTCCCAAAACGTTCTGATTGGCTGAAGGGCTGCGGACGTTCCTGGGGATAGAACGCCCCCAGGCCCCTGAGAGCATAAAAAAGAAAGAGTTCAGGCACATTCAGATCAGATCTCATCGGGTAGCAGCTGCCACTCACCACTCTATTGCCTGGACGGTCCAGTCCTGACGCTGTTTGGATTGTATTATCACTGCAATACGGTGAATAAAGGATCAACAGTCTTCAGCATCTCTCGTCTTGGTGTTCTCCTTCGGGTCTTTGACATCAGAGTGCTAGTTGGATTGGAGGTTTTGGAAAGTGGATAGTTTTTCCACGACAGATCTGGAGGTTCTACTGAGATTTGAAAGGATTCAACAAGGAAGCAGTTCCGTCCTGGTGAAACAGACTTCCCAGTGCAGCTCTCCGGGCCCAAAAGGTAAGCACTTTGCTTATTATTAGGAGAGCTGTACTGTGGGAGTCGGTGGGTAGGCCGGGAAGGGGTGCTAACCTGAATCCTCAAAAGGATAGTGGAGACACCAGACAGAGGTTGGGTTGTACTGTTGGTCCTAAAAAGCGTTTTTGTAATTTTAAGAACCGGTTAAAATAGTTTTCAAGGAGAAAACGAGTTAAATGGCTATATAGTAATTTCCAAGGAGGAAATCTAGTTTTCAAGGAGAAAACTAAAATAGTGTTTTAATTTCAAAGGAGGAAATCTAGTTTTCAAGGAGAAAACTAAAATAGTGTTTTTAATTTCCAAGGAGGAAATCGAGTTTTTCAGGAGAGAACTAAAATAACATTTTGTGTAAAGGAGCACGGGCTGCCCTAAAATATATGTGTTTCAGAGAAGAAAACGGGTAATAGGTAAACTGTAATATTAACTGTGAGTTGAATGTGAAATTGTCCTGAGCAAAGGGTAATGAACAAAATATATTTTATTATAGTCTACTGTTGTTTCTGTAAAACTGAGTGTGCACCGTTGTATTTTCCTTTTGCTGCCTGGGCATGGGCCCACAATAGATGCAAGACAAGCACATACAAATTTGAGGT
>NW_025962439.1:0-13914 GCF_017589495.1 Alosa alosa
TTTTCCATCACATCACGACTCTTGACTTGGGTTTTTCACTCTTGGCCCTTAGTGGCAGTATGGGAGAATGACAGTCTGTTACATGTTCATCACATATGACTCTTGAGTTAGCGCCTGGAGGTTTGCTAGGGCGAATCATATCTGAACCCCCCAGGTATACCATGGGTTTGAGATTTTTAAAACTCTGCTTAAGGCTTTAACCCTTCTTGAGGGTTAGCTTAAAGTGGGGCACAGTGCACCAGTACTTGCTCGGTGGTAAAGCCTGGTTGTCCGTGGGGGTGGTACCCAGAGAGGAAGTGTTTGCCACTTTGTGTTGACTTAGGCTTAGCATAGAGGGTGTTAGCTAGTTTGATTAAGCGTGTTTAATTTGGGTTAAGTTTAGTGGAGTGATACAGGTAATGCTCCCAGGCTCACACACCACTTGAGGGACAGAGAGAAGTCTTTGGAGCCTCTGTGATCAGCTGGGGCCTGTGGGTGGGTGTGTGTGTGTGTAGGGGGGGTGCTGCAGTGGGTGCTGGCAGCATCTAGGCCCAAGCATCTAGGCACAGCATCTAGGCCCCAACTTTAATAATAATAATGTAATAATAATAATTTGGGGCCTCTATGAGCAGCTGGAGCCTCTCTCTGACAGCAAGGCCCCCTCTCTGTCCCTCTCTATCACCTCTTGTGGCGTGTGTGCGTGTGTGTGGCTGTGCTTGGTGGGGGGGGGGGGGTCTGGGCGCAGCTCTCTGTGTCTCTCCCTGCTCCCTAGGCCAGTTGGGCCGTCTGAGCACAAGCACTCATCCCAGGCCTCTCCGGCCCGATCGATCACAGTGTAGCTAGTAGGCCTCACAAGCAACAGCTTAAGCAATGTGTGTGTGTTTTGGGGGGGGAAGCTCAGGGTGGGTGAATTCTAGAATTAAGTTTTTGGCGCTCGGACTTAGCGCACCACCCCGTCTGGCTGTGACCTTGCGCGTCGCGGAGATAGAAAGCTGGTTAATAGAGCCAGAATAGCGTGTATGAATCCGCGGCTAGCGTGACATGTTCATCACATCGACTCTTGACTTAGCGGGTTTTCCTCTTGGCCCCTTAGTGGCAGTATGGGAGAATGACAGTCTGTTACATTTTCCATCACATCGACTCTTGACTTAGCGGCTTTTCACTCTTGGCCTTAGTGGCGGTATGGGAGAATGACAGTCTGTTACATTTTTCCATCACATACGACTCTTGACTTAAGCGCTTTTTTTCACTCTTGGCCTTAGTGGCAGTATGGGAGAATGACAGTCTGTTACATGTTCATCACATATGACTCTTGAGTTAAGCGCCTGGAGGGTTTGCTAGGGCGAATCATATCTGAACCACTTGGGTATACCATGGGTTTGAGATTTTTTGGCTCTGCTTAAGGCTTTTAACCCTTGCGGCGAGGTTAGCTTAAGTGGGGGCACAATGCTCAATGCTTATCGGTGCTTAAGCGTACTGGTTGTCGTGGGGGGTGGTACAGAGGGTATTTTGCCACTTTGTGTGTTGAGGGCTTAGCATAGAGGGTGTTAGCTAGTTTGATTAGCGTGTTTAATTTGGGTTAAGTTTAGTGGAGTAGGATACAGAGGTAATGCTCCCAGGCTCCCCACACTGCAGCGCGGGGGGGACAGAGAGGAGTCTTTGGAGCCTCTGTGAGCCAGCTGGGGGCCTGTGGGTGGGTGTGTGTGTGTGTGTGTAGGGGTGCTGCAGTGGGTATAGCACAGCATCTAGGCCCCAGCATCTAGGCACAGCATCTAGGCCCAACTTTAATAATAATAATGTAATAATAATAATAAGTTGGGGCCTCTCTGAGCAGCTGGAGCCTCTCTGAGCAACAGGCCCCTCTCTCTGTCCCTCTCTATCACCTGCGGCGTGTGTGTGCGTGTGTGTGGCTGTGCTTGGTGGGGGGTCTAAGCGCAGCTCTCTGTGTCTCTCTCCCTGCTCCTAGGCCCAAGTTGAGCCGTCTGAGCACAAGCACTCATCCCCAGGCCTCCCCAGGCCTCTCCCGGCCCGTCCGACCACAGTAGCTAGTAGGCCTCTCACAAGGCCTTAGCTTAAGCAATAATGTGTGTGTGTTTGGGGGGGGAGGACACTCAGGATTGGGTGAGATTCTAGATTAATTTTGGCGCTCGGACATAGCGCCGCCACCCCGTCTCGCTGTGACCTTGCGTGAGGAGATGAAAGCGGTTAGCTAGGAGCCAAATCATTATGTGAATCCGCAGCTAGCGTGACATGTTCATCACATCGACTCTTGACTTCGCGGGTTTTCCTCTTGGCCTTAGTAGCAGTATGGGAGAATGACAGTCTGTTACATTTTCCATCACATCTGACTCTTGACTTAGCGACTTTTCACTCTTGGCCCCTTAGTGGCAGTATGGGAGAATGACAGTCTGTTACATTTTCCATCACATCGACTCTTGACTTAGCGGGTTTTCACTCTTGGCCCCTTAGTGGCAGTATGGGAGAATGACAGTCTGTTACATGTTCATCACATATGACTCTTGAGTTAAGCGCCTGGAGGTTTGCTAGGGCGAATCATATCTGAACCCTTGGGTATACCATGGGTTTGAGATTTTTAGGCTCTGCTTAAGGCTTTAACCCTTGCGAGGTTAGCTTAAGTGGGGCACAGTGCACCAGTACTTATCGGTGCTTAAGCCTGGTTGTCCGTGGGGGGGTGGTACCCAGAGGGGGGTGTTTGCCACTTTGTGTTGCGGGCTTAGCATATAGGGTGTTAACTAGTTTGATTAAGCGTGTTTAATTTGGGTTAAGTTTAGTGGAGTAGGATACAGGGTGAAATGCTCCCAGGCTCCTTGGCCTGAAAAGGGGACAGAGAGGAGTCTTTGGAGCCTCTGTGAGCTCAGCTGGGGCCTGTGGGTGGGTGTGTGTGTGTGTAGGGGTGCTGCAGTGGGTATAGCACAGCATCTAGGCCCAAGCATCTAGGCACAGCATCTAGGCCCAACTTTTAATAATAATGTAATAATAATAATAAGTTGGGGCCTCTATGAGCAGCTGGAGCCTCTCTGAGCAACAGGCCCCCTCTCTCTGTCCCTCTCTATCACACTTGTGGCGTGTGTGCGTGTGTGTGGCTGTGCTTGGTGAGGGGGGGGTCTGGCGCAGCTCTCTGTGTCTCTCCTGCTCCCTAGGCCCAAGTTGAGCCCGTCTGAGCACAAGCACTCATCCCAGGCCTCTCCCGGCCCGTCCGATCACAGTAGCTAGTAGGCCTCTCACAAGGCCTTAGCTTAAGCTAATGTGTGTGTGTGTTTGGGGGGGGGGGCTCAGGATTGGGTGAGATTCTAGATTAATTTTGGGCTCGGGCCTTAGCGCCGCCACCCCGTCTCGCTGTGACCTTGCGTCAGCGAGGAGATAGAAGCGGTTAGCTAGGGCCAGAATCATTATGTGAATCCGCAGCTAAGCGTGACATGTTCATCACATACGACTCTTGACTTAGCGGGTTTTCACTCTTGGCCCCTTAGTGGCAGTATGGGAGAATGACAGTCTGTTACATTTTCCATCACACTCGACTCTTGACTTAGCGGCTTTTCACTCTTGGCTTAATAGTGGCAGTATGGGAGAATGACAGTCTGTTACATTTTCCATCACATCTGACTCTTGACTTAGCGGGTTTTCACTCTTGGCCCCTTAGTGGCAGTATGGGAGAATGACAGTCTGTTACATGTTCATCACATATGACTCTTGAGTTAAGCGCCTGGAGGTTTGCTAGGGCGGAATCATATCTGAACCCTTGGGTATACCATGGGTTTGAGATTTTTTTCGGCTCTGCTTAAGGCTTTAACCCTTGCGAGGGGTTAGCTTAAGTGGGGCACAGTGCACCAGTACTGCTCGGTGCTTAAGCCTGGTTGTCCGTGGGGGGTGGTACCCAGAGGGGGGGTGTTTGCCACTTTGTGTTCTGCGGGCTTAGCATAGAGGGTGTTAGCTAGTTTGATTAAGCGTGTTTAATTTGGGTTAAGTTTAGTGGAGTAGGATACAGGGTAATGCTCCCAGGCTCCCACACCTTGCGCGGGGGACAGAGAGGAGTCTTTGGAGCCTCTGTGAGCAGCTGGGGCCTGTGGGTGGGTGTGTGTGTGTGTAGGGGTGCTGCAGTGGGTATAGCACAGCATCTAGGCCCAAGCATCTAGGCACAGCATCTAGGCCCAACTTTAATAATAATAATGTAATAATAATAATAAGTTGGGGCCTCTATGAGCAGCTGGAGCCTCTCTGAGCAACAGGCCCCTCTCTCTGTCCCCTCTCTATCACCTGCGCGGGCGTGTGTGCGTGTGTGTGGCTGTGCTTGGTGGGGGGGGTCTAGCGCAGCTCTCTGTGTCTCTCCCTGCTCCTAGGCCCAAGTTGAGCCCGTCTGAGCACAAGCACTCATCCCCAGGCCTCTCCCGGCCCGTCCGATCACAGTAGCTAGTAGGCCTCTCACAAGGCCTTAGCTTAAGCTAATGTGTGTGTGTTTGGGGGGAGGCTCAGGATTGGGTGAGATTCTAGATTAATTTTGGCCAGCTCGGGCCTTAGCGCCGCCACCCCGTCTCGCTGTGACCTTTGCGTCAGCGGGGAGATGAAGGCGGTTGGCTAGGGCCAGAATCGTATGTGAATCCGCAGCTAAGCGTGACATGTTCATCACATACGACTCTTGACTTAGCGGGTTTTCACTCTTGGCCTTAGTGGCAGTATGGGAGAATGACAGTCTGTTACATTTTCCATCACATACGACTCTTGACTTAGCGGCTTTTCACTCTTGGCCTTAGTGGCAGTATGGGAGAATGACAGTCTGTTACATTTTCCATCACATCGACTCTTGACTTAGCGGGTTTTCACTCTTGGCCTTAGTGGCAGTATGGGGAGAATGACAGTCTGTTACATGTTCATCACATATGACTCTTGAGTTAGCGCCTGGAGGTTTGCTAGGGCGGAATCATATCTGAACCCTTGGGTATACCATGGGTTTGAGATTTTTAGGCTCTGCTTAAGGCTTTAACCCTTGCGAGGTTAGCTTAAGTGGGGCACAGTGCACCAGTACTTATCGGTGCTTAAGCCTGGTTGTCCGTGGGGGGTGGTACCCAGAGGGGGGGTGTTTGCCACTTTGTGTTGCGGGCTTAGCATAGAGGGTGTTAGCTAGTTTGATTGCGGCGTGTTTAATTTGGGTTAAGTTTAGTGGGTAGGATACAGGGGTAATGCTCCCAGGCTCACACCTGCAGCGCTTGGGGACAGAGAGGAGTCTTTGGAGCCTCTGTGAACCAAAGCTGGGGCCTGTGGGTGGGTGTGTGTGTGTGGAGGGGAGCTGCAGTGGGTATAGCACAGCATCTAGGCCCAAGCATCTAGGCACAGCATCTAGGCCCAACTTTAATAATAATAATGTAATAATAATAATAAGTTGGGGCCTCTATGAGCAAGCTGGAGCCTCTCTGAGCAACAGGCCCCTCTCTCTGTCCCCTCTCTATCACCACCTGTGGCGTGTGTGCGTGTGTGTGGCTGTGCTTGGTGGGGGGTCTGGCGCAGCTCTCTGTGTCTCTCCCTGCTCCTAGGCCCAAGTTGAGCCGTCTGAGCACAAGCACTCATCCCCAGGCCTCTCCCGGCCCGTCCGATCACAGTAGCTAGTAGGCCTCTCACAAGGCCTTAGCTTAAGCTAATGTGTGTGTGTTTGGGGGGGGGGGAGAGGGGGAGCTCAGGATTGGGTGAGATTCTAGATTAATTTTGGCGCTCGGGCCTTAGCGCCGCCACCCGTCTCGCTGTGACCTTGCGTCCTTGAGGAGATGGGCGGTTAGCTAGGGCCAGAATCGTATGTGAATCCGCAGCTAAGCGTGACATGTTCATCACATGCGACTCTTGACTTAGCGGGTTTTCACTCTTGGCCTTAGTGGCAGTATGGGAGAATGACAGTCTGTTACATTTTCCATCACATCACGACTCTTGACTTAGCGGCTTTTCACTCTTGGCCCCTTAGTGGCAGTATGGGAGAATGACAGTCTGTTACATTTTCCATCACATCACGACTCTTGACTTAGCGGGTTTTCCTCTTGGCCTTAGTGGCAGTATGGGAGAATGACAGTCTGTTACATGTTCATCACATATGACTCTTGAGTTAAGCGCCTGGAGGTTTGCTAGGGGCGGAATCATATCTGAACCATGGGTATACCATGGGTTTGAGATTTTTTCGGCTCTGCTTAAGGCTTTAACCCTTGCGAGGTTAGCTTAAGTGGGGCACAGTGCACCAGTACTTGCTCGATTGCTTAAGCCTGGTTGTCCGTGGGGGGGGTGGTACCCAAAGGGGAGGGGGGGGGGTGTTTGCCACTTTGTGTTGCGGGCTTAGCATAGAGGGTGTTAGCTAGTTTGATTAGCGTGTTTAATTTGGGTTAAGTTTAGTGGAGTAGGATACAGGGTAATGCTCCCAGGCTCACACACCTGCAGGGGGGACAGAGAGGAGTCTTTGGAGCCTCTGTGAGCAGCTGGGGCCTGTGGGTGGGGTGTGTGTGTGTGTGGGGGTGCTGCAGTGGGTATAGCACAGCATCTAGGCCCAAGCATCTAGGCACAGCATCTAGGCCCAACTTTAATAATAATAATGTAATAATAATAATAAGTTGGGGCCTCTATGAGCAGCTGGAGCCTCTCTGAGCAACAGGCCCCTCTCTCTGTCCCTCTCTATCACCTCTTGTGGCGTGTGTGCGTGTGTGTGGCTGTGCTTGGTGGGGGGGGGTCTGGCGCAGCTCTCTGTGTCTCTCCTGCTCCTAGGCCCAAGTTGAGCCCGTCTGAGCACAAGCACTCATCCCCAGGCCTCTCGGCCCGTCCGATCACAGTAGCTAGTAGGCCTCTCACAAGGCCTTAGCTTAAGCTAATGTGTGTGTGTTTGGGGGGAGGCGCTCAGGATTGGGTGAGATTCTAGATTAATTTTGGCCTCGGACATAGCGCCGCCACCCCGTCTCAGCTGTGACCTTGCGTGTGAGGAGATAAGCCCGGTTAGCTAGGGCCAGAATCGTATGTGAATCCGCAGCTAAGCGTGACATGTTCATCACATCACGACTCTTGACTTAGCGGGTTTTCACTCTTGGCCCCTTAGTGGCAGTATGGGAGAATGACAGTCTGTTACATTTTCCATCACATACGACTCTTGACTTAGCGACTTTTCACTCTTGGCCCCTTAGTGGCAGTATGGGAGAATGACAGTCTGTTACATTTTCCATCACATCACGACTCTTGACTTAGCCGGGTTTTCACTCTTGGCCCCTTAGTGGCAGTATGGGAGAATGACAGTCTGTTACATGTTCATCACATATGACTCTTGAGTTAGCGCCTGGAGGTTTGCTAGGGCCGGAATCATATACGAACCCGCAGGTATACCATGGGTTTGAGATTTTTCGGCTCTGCTTAAGGCTTTAACCCTTGCGAGGTTAGCTTAAGTGGGGCACAGTGCACCAGTACTTATCGGTGCTTAAGCCTGGTTGTCCGTGGGGGGTGGTACCCAGAGGGGGGTGTTTGCCACTTTGTGTTCTTGGGCTTAGCATAGAGGGTGTTAGCTAGTTTGATTAAGCGTGTTTAATTTGGGTTAAGTTTAGTGGAGTAGGATACAGGGTAATGCTCCCAGGCTCACACCTGCAGCGGGGGGACAGAGAGGAGTCTTTGGAGCCTCTGTGAGCAGCTGGGGCCTGTGGGTGGGTGTGTGTGTGTGTAGGGGTGCTGCAGTGGGTATAGCACAGCATCTAGGCCCAAGCATCTAGGCACAGCATCTAGGCCCAACTTTAATAATAATAATGTAATAATAATAATAAGTTGGGGCCTCTATGAGCAGCTGGAGCCTCTCTGAGCAACAGGCCCCTCTCTCTGTCCCTCTCTATCACCTCTTGTGGCGTGTGTGCGTGTGTGTGGCTGTGCTTGGTGGGGGGTCTGGCGCAGCTCTCTGTGTCTCTCCCTGCTCCTAGGCCCAAGTTGAGCCCGTCTGAGCACAAGCACTCATCCCAGGCCTCTCCCGGCCCGTCCGA
This sequence comes from Alosa alosa, assembly GCF_017589495.1. Taxonomy (NCBI): domain Eukaryota; kingdom Metazoa; phylum Chordata; class Actinopteri; order Clupeiformes; family Clupeidae; genus Alosa; species Alosa alosa. Next base: position 7,974 of record NW_025962439.1, read on the forward strand.
TCACAGTAGCTAGTAGGCCTCTCACAAGGCCTTAGCTTAAGCTAATGTGTGTGTGTTTGGGGGGAGGGGGGCTCAGGATTGGGTGAGATTCTAGATTAATTTTGGCGCTCGGACCTTAGCGCCGCCACCCCGTCTCGCTGTGACCTTGCGTCCTTGCGGAGATAGGCGGTTGGCTAGGGCCAGAATCGTATGTGAATCCGCAGCTAAGCGTGACATGTTCATCACATACGACTCTTGACTTAGCGGGTTTTCACTCTTGCCCCTTAGTGGCAGTATGGGAGAATGACAGTCTGTTACATTTTCCATCACATCGACTCTTGACTTAGCGGCTTTTCACTCTTGGCCCCTTAGTGGCAGTATGGGAGAATGACAGTCTGTTACATTTTCCATCACATACGACTCTTGACTTAGCGGGTTTTCACTCTTGGCCCCTTAGTGGCAGTATGGGAGAATGACAGTCTGTTACATGTTCATCACATATGACTCTTGAGTTAGCGCCTGGAGGTTTGCTAGGGCGGAATCATATCTGAACCCTTGGGTATACCATGGGTTTGAGATTTTTTCGGCTCTGCTTAAGGCTTTAACCCTTGCGAGGTTAGCTTAAGTGGGGCACAGTGCACCAGTACTTATCGGTGCTTAAGCCTGGTTGTCCGTGGGGGGGGGTGGTACCCAGAGGGGGGGGGTGTTTGCCACTTTGTGTTGCGGGCTTAGCATAGAGGGTGTTAGCTAGTTTGATTAGCGTGTTTAATTTGGGTTAAGTTTAGTGGAGTAGGATACAGGGTAATGCTCCCAGGCTCCTGCAGCGCAGGGGACAGAGAGGAGTCTTTGGAGCCTCTGTGAATCAGCTGGGGCCTGTGGGTGGGTGTGTGTGTGTGTAGGGGTGCTGCAGTGGGTATAGCACAGCATCTAGGCCCAAGCATCTAGGCACAGCATCTAGGCCCAACTTTAATAATAATAATGTAATAATAATAATAAGTTGGGGCCTCTATGAGCAGCTGGAGCCTCTCTGAGCAACAGGCCCCTCTCTCTGTCCCTCTCTATCACCTGCGCGCGCGTGTGTGCGTGTGTGTGGCTGTGCTTGGTGGGGGGGGGTCTAGCGCAGCTCTCTGTGTCTCTCCCTGCTCCTAGGCCCAAGTTGAGCCCGTCTGAGCACAAGCACTCATCCCCAGGCCTCTCCCGGCCCGTCCGATCACAGTAGCTAGTAGGCCTCTCACAAGGCCTTAGCTTAAGCTAATGTGTGTGTGTTTGGGGGGGGGGAGGCGCTCAGGATTGGGTGAGATTCTAGATTAATTTTGACGCTCCGGACGCAACGCCGCCACCCCCGTCTCGCTGTGACCTTGCGTCGCGGAGATAGGCGGTTGGCTAGGGCCAGAATCGTATGTGAATCCGCAGCTAGCGTGACATGTTCATCACATACGACTCTTGACTTAGCGGGTTTTCACTCTTGGCCCCTTAGTGGCAGTATGGGAGAATGACAGTCTGTTACATTTTCCATCACATACGACTCTTGACTTAGCGGCTTTTCACTCTTGGCCCTTAGTGGCAGTATGGGAGAATGACAGTCTGTTACATTTTCCATCACATCGACTCTTGACTTAGCGGGTTTTCACTCTTGGCCTTAGTGGCAGTATGGGAGAATGACAGTCTGTTACATGTTCATCACATATGACTCTTGAGTTAAGCGCCTGGAGGTTTGCTAGGGCGAATCATATCTGAACCCTTAGGTATACCATGGGTTTGAGATTTTTTTTAGGCTCTGCTTAAGGCTTTAACCCTTGCGAGGTTAGCTTAAGTGGGGCACAGTGCACCAGTACTTATCGGTGCTTAAGCCTGGTTGTCCGTGGGGGGTGGTACCCAGAGGGGGTGTTTGCCACTTTGTGTTGCGGGCTTAGCATAGAGGGTGTTAGCTAGTTTGATTAAGCGTGTTTAATTTGGGTTAAGTTTAGTGGAGTAGGATACAGGGTAATGCTCCCAGGCTCACACACTGCAGCGGGGGACAGAGAGGAGTCTTTGGAGCCTCTGTGAGCAGCTGGGGCCTGTGGGTGGGTGTGTGTGTGTGTGTAGGGGTGCTGCAGTGGGTATAGCACAGCATCTAGGCCCAAGCATCTAGGCACAGCATCTAGGCCCAACTTTAATAATAATAATGTAAATAATAATAAGTTGGGGCCTCTATGAGCAGCTGGAGCCTCTCTGAGCAACAGGCCCCTCTCTCTGTCCCTCTCTATCACCTGCGCGCGCGTGTGTGCGTGTGTGTGGCTGTGCTTGGTGGGGGGTCTAGCGCGGCTCTCTGTGTCTCTCCCTGCTCCTAGGCCCAAGTTGAGCCCGTCTGAGCACAAGCACTCATCCCCAGGCCTCTCCCGGCCCGTCCGATCACAGTAGCTAGTAGGCCTCTCACAAGGCCTTAGCTTAAGCTAATGTGTGTGTGTTTGGGGGGGGAAACTCAGGATTGGGTGAGATTCTAGATTAATTTTGGCTCGGACATAGCGCCGCCACCCCGTCTCGCTGTGACCTTGCGTCCTTGGAGATAAGCCGGTTGGCTAGGGCCAGAATCGTATGTGAATCCGCAGCTAAGCGTGACATGTTCATCACATGACAGTCGACTCTTGACTTAAGCGGGTTTTCACTCTTGGCCCCTTAGTGGCAGTATGGGAGAATGACAGTCTGTTACATTTTCCATCACATACGACTCTTGACTTAGCTGACTTTTCACTCTTGGCCCCTTAGTGGCAGTATGGGAGAATGACAGTCTGTTACATTTTCCATCACATACGACTCTTGACTTAGCGGGTTTTCACTCTTGGCCCCTTAGTGGCAGTATGGGAGAATGACAGTCTGTTACATGTTCATCACATATGACTCTTGAGTTAAGCGCCTGGAGGTTTGCTAGGGCGGAATCATATCTGAACCCTTGGGTATACCATGGGTTTGAGATTTTTAGGCTCTGCTTAAGGCTTTAACCCTTGCGAGGTTAGCTTAAGTGGGGCACAGTGCACCAGTACTTATCGGTGCTTAAGCCTGGTTGTCCGTGGGGGGGGGTGGTACCCAGAGGGGGGTGTTTGCCACTTTGTGTTGCGGGCTTAGCATAGAGGGTGTTAGCTAGTTTGATTAAGCGTGTTTAATTTGGGTTAAGTTTAGTGGAGTAGGATACAGGGTAATGCTCCCAGGCTCACACCTTGGCCTTGGGGACAGAGAGGAGTCTTTGGAGCCTCTGTGAGCAGCTGGGGCCTGTGGGTGGGGTGTGTGTGTGTGTAGGGGTGCTGCAGTGGGTATAGCACAGCATCTAGGCCCAAGCATCTAGGCACAGCATCTAGGCCCAACTTTAATAATAATAATGTAATAATAATAATAAGTTGGGGCCTCTATGAGCAGCTGGAGCCTCTCTGAGCAACAGGCCCCTCTCTCTGTCCCTCTCTATCACCCTTGTTTGGGGCGTGTGTGTGTGTGTGGCTGTGCTTGGTGGGGGGGTCTGGCGCGGCTCTCTGTGTCTCTCCCTGCTCCTAGGCCCAAGTTGAGCCGTCTGAGCACAAGCACTCATCCCAGGCCTCTCGGCCCGTCCGATCACAGTAGCTAGTAGGCCTCTCACAAGGCCTTAGCTTAAGCTAAATGTGTGTGTTTGGGGGGGGGGGGGAGGGCGCTCAGGATTGGGTGAGATTCTAGATTAATTTTGGCTCCGGGATAGCGCCCGCCACCCCGTCTCGCTGTGACCTTGCGTCCTTGGAGATAGAATGGGTTAGCTAGGAGCCAGAATAAGTATGTGAATCCGCAGCTAAGCGTGACATGTTCATCACATCGACTCTTGACTTAGCGGGTTTTCACTCTTGGCCCCTTAGTGGCAGTATGGGAGAATGACAGTCTGTTACATTTTTTCCATCACATACGACTCTTGACTTAGCGGCTTTTCACTCTTGGCCTTAGTGGCAGTATGGGAGAATGACAGTCTGTTACTTTTTTTCCATCACATCGACTCTTGACTTAGCGGGTTTTCACTCTTGGCCTTAGTGGCAGTATGGGAGAATGACAGTCTGTTACATGTTCATCACATATGACTCTTGAGTTAAGCGCCTGGAGGTTTGCTAGGGCGAATCATATCTGAACCCTTGGGTATACCATGGGTTTGAGATTTTTTAGGCTCTGCTTAAGGCTTTAACCCTTGCGAGGTTAGCTTAAGTGGGGCACAGTGCACCAGTACTTATCGGTGCTTAAGCCTGGTTGTCCGTGGGGGGTGGTACCCAGAGGGGGTGTTTGCCACTTTGTGTTCTTGGGCTTAGCATAGAGGGTGTTAGCTAGTTTGATTAAGCGTGTTTAATTTGGGTTAAGTTTAGTGGAGTAGGATACAGGGTAATGCTCCCAGGCTCACACCTCTGTGTAGCGCGTGTGGGGGACAGAGGGGAGTCTTTGGAGCCTCTGTGTAAATTAATTTTTGGGAGCAGCTGGGGCCTGTGGGTGGGTGTGTGTGTGTGTGGGGGTGCTGCAGTGGGTATAGCACAGCATCTAGGCCCAAGCATCTAGGCACAGCATCTAGGCCCAACTTTTAATAATAATGTAATAATAATAATAAGTTGGGGCCTCTCTGAGCAGCTGGAGCCTCTCTGAGCAACAGGCCCCTCTCTCTGTCCCTCTCTATCACCTCTTGGCGTGTGTGCGTGTGTGTGTGGCTGTGCTTGGTGGGGGGTCTGGCTGGCAGCTCTCTGTGTCTCTCCCTGCTCCTAGGCCCAAGTTGAGCCCGTCTGAGCACAAGCACTCATCCCCAGGCCTCTCGGCCCGTCCGATCACAGTAGCTAGTAGGCCTCTCACAAGGCCTTAGCTTAAGCTAATGTGTGTGTGTGGGGGGGGGGAGGCGCTCAGGATTGGGTGAGATTCTAGATTAATTTTGGCTCGGACATAGCGCCGCCACCCCGTCTCGCAGCTGTGACCTTGCGTCATGGGAGATAAGCCCGGTTGGCTAGGGCCAGAATGCATTATGTGAATCCGCAGCTAAGCGTGACATGTTCATCACATCACGACTCTTGACTTAGCGGGTTTTCACTCTTGGCCCCTTAGTGGCAGTATGGGAGAATGACAGTCTGTTACATTTTCCATCACATCGACTCTTGACTTAGCGGCTTTTCACTCTTGGCCCCTTAGTGGCAGTATGGGAGAATGACAGTCTGTTACATTTTCCATCACATACGACTCTTGACTTAGCGGGTTTTCACTCTTGGCCCCTTAGTGGCAGTATGGGAGAATGACAGTCTGTTACATGTTCATCACATATGACTCTTGAGTTAGCGCCTGGAGGTTTGCTAGGGCCGGAATCATATCTGAACCATAGGTATACCATGGGTTTGAGATTTCTCGGCTCTGCTTAAGGCTTTAACCCCTTGAGGTTAGCTTAAGTGGGGCACAGTGCACCAGTACTTATCGGTGCTTAAGCCTGGTTGTCCGTGGGGGTGGTACCCAGAGGGGGGGTGTTTGCCACTTTGTGTTCGGGCTTAGCATAGAGGGTGTTAGCTAGTTTGATTAAGCGTGTTTAATTTGGGTTAAGTTTAGTGGAGTAGGATACAGGGTAATGCTCCCAGGCTCACACACACGCGCGCAGGGGACAGAGAGGAGTCTTTGGAGCCTCTGTGAGCAGCTGGGGCCTGTGGGTGGGTGTGTGTGTGTGTAGGGGTGCTGCAGTGGGTATAGCAGCATCTAGGCCCAAGCATCTAGGCACAGCATCTAGGCCCAACTTTAATAATAATAATGTAATAATAATAATAAGTTGGGGCCTCTCTATGAGCAGCTGGAGCCTCTCTGAGGCAACAGGCCCTCTCTCTGTCCTCTCTATCACCTCTTGCATGTGTGCGTGTGTGTGGCTATTAGCAGTGGGGGGGGGTCTGGCCAGCTCTCTCTGTGTCTCTCCCTGCTCTAGGCCCAAGTTGAGCCCGTCTGAGCACAAGCACTCATCCCCAGGCCTCTC
>NW_025962440.1:0-13909 GCF_017589495.1 Alosa alosa
TTTTCACATAAGGTCCGGGGTCAGGAAAAAAGACAGATTTTGACAAATTTCAAAATATGTCAGATATTATCAAATTATTTTTAATTCCGTCTAGACATTTTGAAATGCATGATCTATGGCAAAAAAAAAAAAAAAAATTGTCTGATTTTTTTGGACTTTTCAGATTTTTCTTAGTTTTCACATAAGGTCCGGGGTCAGGAAAAAAAGACAGATTTTGACAAATTTCAAAATATGTCAGATATTGTCAAATTATTTTTTTAATTCACGTCTAGACATTTGAAATGCATGATCTATGGCAAAAAGTGAAAAAAAAAATTGTCTGATTTTTTCCGGACTTTTCAGATTTTCTTAGTTTTCACATAAGGTCGGGGTCAGGAAAAAAGACAGATTTTGACAAATTTCAAAATATGTCAGATATTGTCCAAATTATTTTTTAATTCACGTCTAGACATTTGAAATGCATGATCTATGGCAAAAAAGTGAAAAAAAATTGTCTGATTTTTCGGACTTTTCAGATTTTCTTAGTTTTCACATAAGGTCGGGGTCAGGAAAAAAGACAGATTTTGACAAATTTCAAAATATGTCAGATATTGTCCAAATTATTTTTAATTCCGTCTAGACATTTGAAATGCATGATCTATGGCAAAAAAGTGAAAAAAAAATTGTCTGATTTTTTAGGACTTTTCAGATTTTCTTAGTTTTCACATAAGGTCGGGGTCAGGAAAAAAGACAGATTTTGACAAATTTCAAAATATGTCAGATATTGTCAAATTATTTTTTAATTCCGTCTAGACATTTGAAATGCATGATCTATGGCAAAAAAAGTGAAAAAAAAATTGTCTGATTTTTTCGGACTTTTCAGATTTTCTTAGTTTTCACATAAGGTCGGGGTCAGGAAAAAGACAGATTTTGACAAATTTCAAAATATGTCAGATATTGTCCAAATTATTTTTTTAATTCCGTCTAGACATTTGAAATGCATGATCTATGGCAAAAAAAAAAAAAAAAAATTGTCTGATTTTTTTCGGACTTTTCAGATTTTCTTAGTTTTCACATAAGGTCCGGGGTCAGGGAAAAAGACAGATTTTGACAAATTTCAAAATATGTCAGATATTGTCAAATTATTTTTTAATTCCGTCTAGACATTTGAAATGCATGATCTATGGCAAAAAAAGTGAAAAAAAAATTGTCTGATTTTTTCGGACTTTTCAGATTTTCTTAGTTTTCACATAAGGTCGGGGTCAGGAAAAAAGACAGATTTTGACAAATTTCAAAATATGTCAGATATTATCAAATTATTTTTTAATTCCGTCTAGACATTTGAAATGCATGATCTATGGCAAAAAAAGTGAAAAAAAAATTGGTCTGATTTTTTCGGACTTTTCAGATTTTCTTAGTTTTCACATAAGGTCGGGGTCAGGAAAAAAGACAGATTTTGACAAATTTCAAAATATGTCAGATATATTGTCAAATTATTTTTTAATTCCGTCTAGACATTTTGAAATGCATGATCTATGGCAAAAAAAGTGAAAAAAAAAAAATTGTCTGATTTTTCGGACTTTTCAGATTTTCTTAGTTTTCACATAAGGTCGGGGTCAGGAAAAAAAGACAGATTTTGACAAATTTCAAAATATGTCAGATATTCAATCAAATTATTTTTTAATTCCGTCTAGACATTTGAAATGCATGATCTATGGCAAAAAAAGAAAAAAAAAAAAATTGTCTGATTTTTTTAGGACTTTTCAGATTTTCTTAGTTTTCACATAAGGTCGGGGTCAGGAAAAAGACAGATTTTGACAAATTTCAAAATATGTCAGATATTATCAAATTATTTTTTTTAATTCCGTCTAGACATTTGAAATGCATGATCTATGGCAAAAAGTGAAAAAAAAAAATTGTCTGATTTTTTCGGACTTTTCAGATTTTCTTAGTTTTTCACATAAGGTCCGGGGTCAGGAAAAAAGACAGATTTTGACAAATTTCAAAATATGTCAGATATTGTCAAATTATTTTTTTAATTCCGTCTAGACATTTGAAATGCATGATCTATGGCAAAAAAAGTGAAAAAAAAATTGTCTGATTTTTTGGACTTTTCAGATTTTCTTAGTTTTCACATAAGGTCGGGGTCAGAAAAAAGACAGATTTTGACAAATTTCAAAATATGTCAGATATTGTCAAATTATTTTTTAATTCCGTCTAGACATTTGAAATGCATGATCTATGGCAAAAAAAGTGAAAAAAAAATTTGTCTGATTTTTTTAGGACTTTTCAGATTTTTCTTAGTTTTCACATAAGGTCGGGGTCAGGAAAAAAGACAGATTTTGACAAATTTCAAAATATGTCAGATATTGTCAAATTATTTTTTTAATTCCGTCTAGACATTTGAAATGCATGATCTATGGCAAAAAAAAGTGAAAAAAAAAAAAATTGTCTGATTTTTTCGGACTTTTCAGATTTTCTTAGTTTTTCACATAAGGTCGGGGTCAGGAAAAAAAAGACAGATTTTGACAAATTTCAAAATATGTCAGATATTGTCCAAATTATTTTTTAATTCCGTCTAGACATTTGAAATGCATGATCTATGGCAAAAAAAGTGAAAAAAAAATTGTCTGATTTTTTAGGACTTTTCAGATTTTCTTAGTTTTCACATAAGGTCGGGGTCAGGAAAAAAGACAGATTTTGACAAATTTCAAAATATGTCAGATATTGTCAAATTATTTTTTTAATTCCGTCTAGACATTTGAAATGCATGATCTATGGCAAAAAAAGTGAAAAAAAAATTGTCTGATTTTTTTAGGACTTTTCAGATTTTCTTAGTTTTCACATAAGGTCCGGGGTCAGGAAAAAAGACAGATTTTGACAAATTTCAAAATATGTCAGATATTGTCAAATTATTTTTTAATTCCGTCTAGACATTTGAAATGCATGATCTATGGCAAAAAAAAGAAAAAAAAATTGTCTGATTTTTTTAGGACTTTTCAGATTTTCTTAGTTTCTCACATAAGGTCCGGGGTCAGGAAAAAAGACAGATTTTGACAAATTTCAAAATATGTCAGATATTGTTCAAATTATTTTTTTAATTCACGTCTAGACATTTGAAATGCATGATCTATGGCAAAAAAGTTAGAAAAAAAAAATTTGTCTGATTTTTTTAGGACTTTTCAGATTTTCTTAGTTTTCACATAAGGTCGGGGTCAGGAAAAAGACAGATTTTGACAAATTTCAAAATATGTCAGATATTGTCAAATTATTTTTTAATTCCGTCTAGACATTTGAAATGCATGATCTATGGCAAAAAAAGTAAAAAAAAAAAATTGTCTGATTTTTTTAGGACTTTTCAGATTTTCTTAGTTTTTCACATAAGGTCGGGGTCAGGAAAAAAGACAGATTTTGACAAATTTCAAAATATGTCAGATATTGTCAAATTATTTTTTAATTCACGTCTAGACATTTGAAATGCATGATCTATGGCAAAAAAAGTGAAAAAAAAATTGTCTGATTTTTTTCGGACTTTTCAGATTTTCTTAGTTTTTCACATAAGTTCGGGGTCAGGAAAAAAGACAGATTTTGACAAATTTCAAAATATGTCAGATATTGTCCAAATTATTTTTTTAATTCCGTCTAGACATTTGAAATGCATGATCTATGGCAAAAAAAGTGAAAAAAAAATTGTCTGATTTTTAGGACTTTTCAGATTTTCTTAGTTTTCACATAAGGTCGGGGTCAGGAAAAAGACAGATTTTGACAAATTTCAAAATATGTCAGATATTGTCAAATTATTTTTTAATTCCGTCTAGACATTTTGAAATGCATGATCTATGGCAAAAAAGTGAAAAAAAAAATTGGTCTGATTTTTAGGACTTTTCAGATTTTCTTAGTTTTCACATAAGGTCGGGGTCAGGAAAAAAAGACAGATTTTGACAAATTTCAAAATATGTCAGATATTGTCAAATTATTTTTTTTAATTCACGTCTAGACATTTGAAATGCATGATCTATGGCAAAAAAGTGAAAAAAAATTGTCTGATTTTTTTAGGACTTTTCAGATTTTCTTAGTTTTCACATAAGGTCCGGGGTCAGGAAAAAAGACAGATTTTGACAAATTTCAAAATATGTCAGATATTGTCCAAATTATTTTTTAATTCACGTCTAGACATTTGAAATGCATGATCTATGTTAAAAAAAAAGTGAAAAAAAAATTGTCTGATTTTTTAGGACTTTTCAGATTTTCTTAGTTTTCACATAAGGTCGGGGTCAGGAAAAAAAGACAGATTTTGACAAATTTCAAAATATGTCAGATATTGTCAAATTATTTTTTAATTCCGTCTAGACATTTGAAATGCATGATCTATGGCAAAAAAAAAAAAAAAAAAATTGTCTGATTTTTTAGGACTTTTCAGATTTTCTTAGTTTTCACATAAGGTCGGGGTCAGGAAAAAAGACAGATTTTGACAAATTTCAAAATATGTCAGATATTTAATCAAATTATTTTTTAATTCCGTCTAGACATTTTGAAATGCATGATCTATGGCAAAAAAAGTGAAAAAAAAAAAATTGTCTGATTTTTTAGGACTTTTCAGATTTTCTTAGTTTTCACATAAGGTCGGGGTCAGGAAAAAGACAGATTTTGACAAATTTCAAAATATGTCAGATATTGTCAAATTATTTTTTAATTCCGTCTAGACATTTGAAATGCATGATCTATGGCAAAAAAGTGAAAAAAAAATTGTCTGATTTTTTCGGACTTTTCAGATTTTCTTAGTTTTCACATAAGGTCCGGGGTCAGGAAAAAAGACAGATTTTGACAAATTTCAAAATATGTCAGATATTGTCAAAATTATTTTTTAATTCACGTCTAGACATTTGAAATGCATGATCTATGGCAAAAAAAGTGAAAAAAAAAAAATTGTCTGATTTTTTTCGGACTTTTCAGATTTTCTTAGTTTTCACATAAGGTCCGGCCGGGGTCAGGAAAAAAGACAGATTTTGACAAATTTCAAAATATGTCAGATATTATCAAATTATTTTTTAATTCACGTCTAGACATTTGAAATGCATGATCTATGGCAAAAAAAGTGAAAAAAAAATTGGTCTGATTTTCGGACTTTTCAGATTTTCTTAGTTTTCACATAAGGTCGGGGTCAGGAAAAAAAAGACAGATTTTGACAAATTTCAAAATATGTCAGATATTGTCCAAATTATTTTTTAATTCCGTCTAGACATTTGAAATGCATGATCTATGGCAAAAAAGTGAAAAAAAATTGTCTGATTTTTTAGGACTTTTCAGATTTTCTTAGTTTTCACATAAGGTCGGGGTCAGGAAAAAAAGACAGATTTTGACAAATTTCAAAATATGTCAGATATTGTCAAATTATTTTTTAATTCCGTCTAGACATTTGAAATGCATGATCTATGGCAAAAAAGTGAAAAAAAAATTGGTCTGATTTTTTAGGACTTTTCAGATTTTTCTTAGTTTTTCACATAAAGGTCGGGGTCAGGAAAAAAGACAGATTTTGACAAATTTCAAAATATGTCAGATATTGTCCAAATTATTTTTTTAATTCCGTCTAGACATTTGAAATGCATGATCTATGGCAAAAAAAGTAAAAAAAAAAAAAAAATTGTCTGATTTTTTAGGACTTTTCAGATTTTCTTAGTTTTCACATAAGGTCGGGGTCAGGAAAAAAGACAGATTTTGACAAATTTCAAAATATGTCAGATATTGTCCAAATTATTTTTTAATTCCGTCTAGACATTTGAAATGCATGATCTATGGCAAAAAAAGTAAAAAAAAAATTGTCTGATTTTTTAGGACTTTTCAGATTTTCTTAGTTTTCACATAAAGGTCGGGGTCAGGGAAAAAAAGACAGATTTTGACAAATTTCAAAATATGTCAGATATTCAATCAAATTATTTTTTTAATTCCGTCTAGACATTTGAAATGCATGATCTATGGCAAAAAAGTGAAAAAAAAAATTGTCTGATTTTTTTAGGACTTTTCAGATTTTCTTAGTTTTTCACATAAGGTCGGGGTCAGGAAAAAAGACAGATTTTGACAAATTTCAAAATATGTCAGATATTGTCAAATTATTTTTTTAATTCACGTCTAGACATTTGAAATGCATGATCTATGGCAAAAAAAAAGTGAAAAAAAAATTGGTCTGATTTTTTTAGGACTTTTCAGATTTTCTTAGTTTTTCACATAAGGTCGGGGTCAGGAAAAAAAGACAGATTTTGACAAATTTCAAAATATGTCAGATATTGTCAAATTATTTTTTAATTCCGTCTAGACATTTTGAAATGCATGATCTATGGCAAAAAAGTGAAAAAAAAAAATTGTCTGATTTTTAGGACTTTTCAGATTTTCTTAGTTTTCACATAAGGTCGGGGTCAGGGAAAAAGACAGATTTTGACAAATTTCAAAATATGTCAGATATTGTCCAAATTATTTTTTAATTCCGTCTAGACATTTGAAATGCATGATCTATGGCAAAAAAAGTGAAAAAAAAAAATTGTCTGATTTTCCGGACTTTTCAGATTTTCTTAGTTTTCACATAAGGTCGGGGTCAGGAAAAAGACAGATTTTGACAAATTTCAAAATATGTCAGATATTGTCAAATTATTTTTTTAATTCCGTCTAGACATTTGAAATGCATGATCTATGGCAAAAAAAAGTGAAAAAAAATTGTCTGATTTTTCCGGACTTTTCAGATTTTTCTTAGTTTTTCACATAAGGTCGGGGTCAGGAAAAAAGACAGATTTTGACAAATTTCAAAATATGTCAGATATTGTCAAATTATTTTTTAATTCCGTCTAGACATTTGAAATGCATGATCTATGGCAAAAAAAGTGAAAAAAAATTTGTCTGATTTTTTAGGACTTTTCAGATTTTCTTAGTTTTCACATAAGGTCGGGGTCAGGAAAAAAGACAGATTTTGACAAATTTCAAAATATGTCAGATATTGTCAAATTATTTTTTTAATTCACGTCTAGACATTTGAAATGCATGATCTATGGCAAAAAAGTGAAAAAAAAAAAAATTGTCTGATTTTTCGGACTTTTCAGATTTTTCTTAGTTTTCACATAAGGTCGGGGTCAGGAAAAAAGACAGATTTTGACAAATTTCAAAATATGTCAGATATTGTCAAATTATTTTTTAATTCCGTCTAGACATTTGAAATGCATGATCTATATAAAAAAAAAGTGAAAAAAAAAAAATTGTCTGATTTTTTAGGACTTTTCAGATTTTCTTAGTTTTCACATAAGGTCGGGGTCAGGAAAAAGACAGATTTTGACAAATTTCAAAATATGTCAGATATTGTCAAATTATTTTTTAATTCCGTCTAGACATTTGAAATGCATGATCTATGGCAAAAAATGAAAAAAAAAAATTGTCTGATTTTTTTTAGGACTTTTCAGATTTTCTTAGTTTTCACATAAGGTCGGGGGTCAGGAAAAAAGACAGATTTTGACAAATTTCAAAATATGTCAGATATTGTCAAATTATTTTTTAATTCCGTCTAGACATTTGAAATGCATGATCTATGGCAAAAAGTGAAAAAAAAAATTGTCTGATTTTTTTCGGACTTTTCAGATTTTCTTAGTTTTCACATAAGGTCGGGGTCAGGAAAAAAGACAGATTTTGACAAATTTCAAAATATGTCAGATATTGTCAAATTATTTTTTAATTCACGTCTAGACATTTGAAATGCATGATCTATGGCAAAAAAAGTGAAAAAAATTGTCTGATTTTTAGGACTTTTCAGATTTTCTTAGTTTTCACATAAGGTCGGGGTCAGGAAAAAGACAGATTTTGACAAATTTCAAAATATGTCAGATATTGTCAAATTATTTTTTTTTAATTCACGTCTAGACATTTGAAATGCATGATCTATGGCAAAAAATGAAAAAAAAAATTTGTCTGATTTTTTAGGACTTTTCAGATTTTCTTAGTTTTCACATAAGGTCGGGGTCAGGAAAAAAGACAGATTTTGACAAATTTCAAAATATGTCAGATATTGTCAAATTATTTTTTAATTCCGTCTAGACATTTGAAATGCATGATCTATGGCAAAAAAGTGAAAAAAAAAATTGGTCTGATTTTTTGGGACTTTTCAGATTTTCTTAGTTTTCACATAAGGTCGGGGTCAGGGAAAAAAAGACAGATTTTGACAAATTTCAAAATATGTCAGATATTGTCCAAATTATTTTTTAATTCCGTCTAGACATTTGAAATGCATGATCTATGGCAAAAAAAGAAAAAAAAAAATTGGTCTGATTTTTACCAGGACTTTTCAGATTTTCTTAGTTTTTCACATAAGGTCGGGGTCAGGAAAAAAGACAGATTTTGACAAATTTCAAAATATGTCAGATATTGTCAAATTATTTTTTAATTCCGTCTAGACATTTGAAATGCATGATCTATGGCAAAAAAAAAAAAAAAAAAAAATTGTCTGATTTTTTTTCCGGACTTTTCAGATTTTCTTAGTTTTCACATAAGGTCGGGGTCAGGAAAAAAAGACAGATTTTGACAAATTTCAAAATATGTCAGATATTGTCAAATTATTTTTTTTTAATTCCGTCTAGACATTTGAAATGCATGATCTATGGCAAAAAAAGTGAAAAAAAAATTGGTCTGATTTTTTGGGACTTTTCAGATTTTCTTAGTTTTTCACATAAGGTCGGGGTCAGGAAAAAGACAGATTTTGACAAATTTCAAAATATGTCAGATATTGTCAAATTATTTTTTTTAATTCCGTCTAGACATTTGAAATGCATGATCTATGGCAAAAAAAGTGAAAAAAAAAAATTGTCTGATTTTAGGACTTTTCAGATTTTCTTAGTTTTCACATAAGGTCGGGGTCAGGAAAAAAAGACAGATTTTGACAAATTTCAAAATATGTCAGATATTGTCAAATTATTTTTTAATTCCGTCTAGACATTTGAAATGCATGATCTATGGCAAAAAAGTGAAAAAAAAAAATTGTCTGATTTTAGGACTTTTCAGATTTTCTTAGTTTTCACATAAGGTCGGGGTCAGGAAAAAAAAGACAGATTTTGACAAATTTCAAAATATGTCAGATATTGTCAAATTATTTTTTTAATTCCGTCTAGACATTTGAAATGCATGATCTATGGCAAAAAAATTAAAAAAAAAAATTGTCTGATTTTTTTAGGACTTTTCAGATTTTCTTAGTTTTCACATAAGGTCGGGGTCAGAAAAAAAAAGACAGATTTTGACAAATTTCAAAATATGTCAGATATTGTCAAAATTTTTTTTAATTCCGTCTAGACATTTGAAATGCATGATCTATGGCAAAAAAAAAAAAAAAAAAAATTGTCTGATTTTTTTAGGACTTTTCAGATTTTCTTAGTTTTTCACATAAGGTCGGGGTCAGGGAAAAAAAGACAGATTTTGACAAATTTCAAAATATGTCAGATATTAATCAAATTATTTTTTTTAATTCCGTCTAGACATTTGAAATGCATGATCTATGGCAAAAAAAAGTGAAAAAAAATTGTCTGATTTTTTTAGGACTTTTCAGATTTTCTTAGTTTTCACATAAGGTCGGGGTCAGGAAAAAAAGACAGATTTTGACAAATTTCAAAATATGTCAGATATTGTCAAATTATTTTTTAATTCCGTCTAGACATTTGAAATGCATGATCTATGGCAAAAAAAGTGTGAAAAAAAATTGTCTGATTTTAGGACTTTTCAGATTTTCTTAGTTTTCACATAAGGTCGGGGTCAGGAAAAAAGACAGATTTTGACAAATTTCAAAATATGTCAGATATTGTCCCAAATTATTTTTTAATTCCGTCTAGACATTTGAAATGCATGATCTATGGCAAAAAAAGTGAAAAAAAAATTGTCTGATTTTTTTCGGACTTTTCAGATTTTCTTAGTTTTCACATAAGGTCGGGGTCAGGGAAAAAAGACAGATTTTGACAAATTTCAAAATATGTCAGATATTGTCCAAATTATTTTTTAATTCACGTCTAGACATTTGAAATGCATGATCTATGTTAAAAAAAAAGTGAAAAAAAAAATTGTCTGATTTTTTTAGGACTTTTCAGATTTTCTTAGTTTTCACATAAGGTCGGGGTTGGGAAAAAAAAGACAGATTTTGACAAATTTCAAAATATGTCAGATATTGTCCAAATTATTTTTTAATTCCGTCTAGACATTTGAAATGCATGATCTATGGCAAAAAAGTGAAAAAAAAAAAATTGGTCTGATTTTTTTAGGACTTTTCAGATTTTCTTAGTTTTCACATAAGGTCGGGGTCAGGAAAAAAAGACAGATTTTGACAAATTTCAAAATATGTCAGATATTGTCCAAATTATTTTTTTAATTCCGTCTAGACATTTGAAATGCATGATCTATGGCAAAAAAAGTGAAAAAAAAAATTTGTCTGATTTTTCCGGACTTTTCAGATTTTCTTAGTTTTCACATAAGGTCGGGGTCAGGAAAAAGACAGATTTTGACAAATTTCAAAATATGTCAGATATTGTCCAAATTATTTTTTTTAATTCACGTCTAGACATTTGAAATGCATGATCTATGGCAAAAAAGTGAAAAAAAAATTGTCTGATTTTTTTTAGGACTTTTCAGATTTTCTTAGTTTTCACATAAGGTCGGGGTCAGGAAAAAAGACAGATTTTGACAAATTTCAAAATATGTCAGATATTGTCCAAATTATTTTTTTAATTCCGTCTAGACATTTGAAATGCATGATCTATGGCAAAAAAAGTGAAAAAAAAAAAATTGTCTGATTTTTTTAGGACTTTTCAGATTTTCTTAGTTTTCACATAAGGTCGGGGTCAGGAAAAAGACAGATTTTGACAAATTTCAAAATATGTCAGATATTGTCCAAATTATTTTTTTAATTCCGTCTAGACATTTGAAATGCATGATCTATGGCAAAAGTGAAAAAAAATTGTCTGATTTTTTTTAGGACTTTTCAAGATTTTCTTAGTTTTCACATAAGGTCGGGGTCAGGAAAAAAGACAGATTTTGACAAATTTCAAAATATGTCAGATATTGTCCAAATTATTTTTTTAATTCCGTCTAGACATTTTGAAATGCATGATCTATGGCAAAAAAAAAATTGAAAAAAAAATTGGTCTGATTTTTTTCGGACTTTTCAGATTTTCTTAGTTTTCACATAAGGTCGGGGTCAGGAAAAAAGACAGATTTTGACAAATTTCAAAATATGTCAGATATTGTCAAATTATTTTTAATTCACGTCTAGACATTTGAAATGCATGATCTATGGCAAAAAAAGTGAAAAAAAAAAATTGGTCTGATTTTTTAGGACTTTTCAGATTTTCTTAGTTTTCACATAAGGTCCGGGGTCAGGAAAAAAGACAGATTTTGACAAATTTCAAAATATGTCAGATATTAATCAAATTATTTTTTAATTCCGTCTAGACATTTGAAATGCATGATCTATGGCAAAAAGTGAAAAAAAAATTGTCTGATTTTTCCGGACTTTTCAGATTTTCTTAGTTTTCACATAAGGTCGGGGTCGGGAAAAAGACAGATTTTGACAAATTTCAAAATATGTCAGATATTGTCAAATTATTTTTAATTCACGTCTAGACATTTGAAATGCATGATCTATGGCAAAAAGTGAAAAAAAAATTGTCTGATTTTTAGGACTTTTCAGATTTTCTTAGTTTTCACATAAGGTCGGGGTCAGGAAAAAGACAGATTTTGACAAATTTCAAAATATGTCAGATATTCAATCAAATTATTTTTTTAATTCACGTCTAGACATTTGGGATGTGCATGATCTATGGCAAAAAAGTAAAAAAAAATTGTCTGATTTTTTAGGACTTTTCAGATTTTCTTAGTTTTCACATAAGGTCGGGGGTCAGGAAAAAAAGACAGATTTTGACAAATTTCAAAATATGTCAGATATTGTCAAATTATTTTTTTAATTCGTCTAGACATTTGAAATGCATGATCTATGGCAAAAAAAAAAAAAAATTGTCTGATTTCCGGACTTTTCAGATTTTCTTAGTTTTTCACATAAGGTCCGGGTCAGGAAAAAGACAGATTTTTGACAAATTTCAAAATATGTCAGATATTGTCCAAATTATTTTTTAATTCACGTCTAGACATTTGAAATGCATGATCTATGGCAAAAAAAGTGAAAAAAAAATTGTCTGATTTTTAGGACTTTTCAGATTTTCTTAGTTTTCACATAAGGTCGGGTCAGGAAAAAAAAGACAGATTTTGACAAATTTCAAAATATGTCAGATATTGTCCAAATTATTTTTAATTCCGTCTAGACATTTGAAATGCATGATCTATGGCAAAAAAGTGAAAAAAAAAAATTGGTCTGATTTTTCGGACTTTTCAGATTTTTCTTAGTTTCCACATAAGGTCGGGGGGTCAGGAAAAAGACAGATTTTGACAAATTTCAAAATATGTCAGATATTATCAAATTATTTTTTAATTCCGTCTAGACATTTTGAAATGCATGATCTATGGCAAAAAAGTGAAAAAAAAATTGGTCTGATTTTTTTCGGACTTTTTTCAGATTTTTCTTAGTTTTTCACATAAGGTCGGGTCAGGAAAAAAAAGACAGATTTTGACAAATTTCAAAATATGTCAGATATTATCCAAATTATTTTTAATTCGCGTCTAGACATTTGAAATGCATGATCTATGGCAAAAAAAGTGAAAAAAATTGTCTGATTTTTTGGGACTTTTCAGATTTTCGGATTTTCACATAAGGGTCGGGGTCAGGAAAAAAAGACAGATTTTGACAAATTTCAAAAATATGTCAGATATTTAATCAAAATTATTTTTAATTCGCGTCTAGACATTTGAAATGCATGATCTATGGCAAAAAAAAAGTGAAAAAAAATTGTCTGATTTTTTAGGACTTTTCAGATTTTCTTAGTTTTTCACATAAGGTCGGGGTCGGGAAAAAGACAGATTTTGACAAATTTCAAAATATGTCAGATATTATCAAATTATTTTTTTAATTCGTCTAGACATTTGAAATGCATGATCTATGGCAAAAAAGTGAAAAAAAAATTGTCTGATTTTTTAGGACTTTTCAGATTTTCTTAGTTTTTCACATAAGGTCCGGGGTCAGGAAAAAGACAGATTTTTGACAAAATTTCAAAATATATCAGATATTGTCAAATTATTTTTTTAATTCCGTCTAGACATTTGAAATGCATGATCTATGGCAAAAAATTGAAAAAAATTGTCTGATTTTTAGGACTTTTCAGATTTTCTTAGTTTTCACATAAGGTCGAGGTCAGGGAAAAAAGACAGATTTTGACAAATTTCAAAATATGTCAGATATTAATCAAATTATTTTTTTTTAATTCACGTCTAGACATTTGAAATGCATGATCTATGGCAAAAAGTGAAAAAAAAAATTGGTCTGATTTTAGGACTTTTCAGATTTTCTTAGTTTTTCACATAAAGGTCGGGGGGTCAGGAAAAAAGACAGATTTTGACAAATTTCAAAATATGTCAGATATTGTCAAATTATTTTTTTAATTCCGCGTCTAGACATTTGAAATGCATGATCTATGGCAAAAAAAAGTGAAAAAAAAAATTGTCTGATTTTTTTTCGGACTTTTCAGATTTTCTTAGTTTTCACATAAGGTCGGGGTCAGGAAAAAGACAGATTTTGACAAATTTCAAAATATGTCGAATATTGTCCAAATTATTTTTTTAATTCCGTCTAGACATTTGAAATGCATGATCTATGGCAAAAAAGAAAAAAAAAATTGGTCTGATTTTTTAGGACTTTTCAGATTTTCTTAGTTTTCACATAAGGTCGGGGGTCAGGAAAAAAAGACAGATTTTGACAAATTTCAAAATATGTCAGATATTGTCCAAATTATTTTTTAATTCCGTCTAGACATTTTGAAAT
>NW_025962441.1:0-13868 GCF_017589495.1 Alosa alosa
TGCAATTGATATCAATGATTAATATGATTGCCCTCAGTAAAAAAGCACAAGAAACAGGACGCAAACAGTTACAAACAGTCAGGTTCTTGGCTTCATAAAATGTGCTGGAGTCTCATAGGTCTCGTGATGCGGCTACTGTTTGTGTAGGTCAAAGTCCGACGATAAGCGGCATTCCCCTATTTTGTAAAATGTATTTTTATTCCTCTGGGTGTTGCAATTGATATCAATGATTAATATGATTGCCCTCAGTAAAAAAGCACAAGAACAGGACGCAAACAGTTACAAACAGTCAGGTTCTTGGCTTCATAAGATGTCGCGGGAGTCTCATAGTCTCGTGGATGCGGCTACTGTTTGTGTAGGTCAAAAGTCCGCTGATGCGGCGTTCCCAATTTTTTGTAAAATTGATTTTTTATTCCTCTGGGTGTTGCAATTGATATCAATGATTAATATGATTGCCCTCAGTAAAAAAGCACAAGAAACAGGACGCAAACAGTTACAAACAGTCAGGTTCTTGGCTTCATAAGATGTAGCTGGAGTCTCATAGAGTCTGGTGATGCCGGCTACTGCGTGTGTAGGTCAAAGTCCGCCCGATCGCGGCATTCCCTATTTTTTGTGAAATGTATTTTTATTCCTCTGGGTGTTGCAATTGATATCAATGATTAATATGATTGCCCTCAGTAAAAAAAAGCACAAGAAACAGGGCGCAAACAGTTACAAACAGTCAGGTTCTTGGCTTCATAAGATGTAGCTGGAGTCTCATAGAGTCTGGTGATGCGGCTACACTGTTTGTGTAGGTCAAAGTCCGCCCGATCGCGGCATTCCCCTATTTTGTAAAATGTATTTTTATTCCTCTGGGTGTTGCAATTGATATCAATGATTAATATGATTGCCCTCAGTAAAAAAGCACAAGAAACAGGGCGCAAACAGTTACAAACAGTCAGGTTCTTGGCTTCATAAGATGTAGCTGGAGTCTCATAGATTCATAGGTCTGGTGATGCCGGCTACTGCGTGTGAGGTGCGGCGGCATTCCCTATTTTGTAAAATGTATTTTTTATTCCTCTGGGTGTTGCAATTGATATCAATGATTAATATGATTGCCCTCAGTAAAAAAAGTCAAGAAACAGGACGCAAACAGTTACAAACAGTCAGGTTCTTGGCTTCATAAGATAGCTGGAGTCTCCCCGGCTACTGTTTGTGTATTTCCCCAATTTGAAAATGTATTTTTTATTCCTCTGGGTGTTGCAATTGATATCAATGATTAATATGATTGCCCTCAGTAAAAGCACGCAAACAGTTACAAACAGTCAGGTTCTTGGCTTCAGGCATTTCATAAACAGTTACAAACAGTCTGGGGTTCTTGATATCAATGATTAATATGATTGCCCTCAGTAAAAAAGCACAAGAAACAGGACGCAAACAGTTACAAACAGTCAGGTTCTTGGCTTCATAAGATGTAGCTGGAGTCTCATAGAGTCTGGTGATGCCGGCTACTGCGTGTGTAGGTCAAAGTCCGCCGATCGCGGCATTCCCTATTTTTGTAAAATGTATTTTTATTCCTCTGGGTGTTGCAATTGATATCAATGATTAATATGATTGCCCTCAGTAAAAAAGCACAAGAAACAGGACGCAAACAGTTACAAACAGTCAGGTTCTTGGCTTCATAAGATGTCGCGGGCAATCGACACTCGATGACCAGATGGCGGCGTCGCGTAAAACAACGCGATACAGCGGAAACTAAGGCCGGTGCATCAGGCCGGATTCGAACTTGCGATGCATTTCTTAAAGTGCTATATAGCACAGCGCTGCCTTTCCTATGTGTGCCACGGAGGAGACGCTGATTAATGCAGTGCTCAGTATATACATGATTAGAGTCTCGTGACGCCGGCTACTGCGTGTGTAGGTCAAAGTCCGACGATCGCGGCATTCCCCTATTTTGTAAAATGTATTTTTATTCCTCTGGGTGTTGCAATTGATATCAATGATTAATATGATTGCCCTCAGTAAAAAAGCACAAGAAACAGGACGCAAACAGTTACAAACAGTCAGGTTCTTGGCTTCATAAAATGTCGCGGGAGTCTCATAGTCTCGTGACGCCGGCTACTGCGTGTGTAGGTCAAAGTCCGACGATCGCGGCATTCCCCTATTTTGTAAAATGTATTTTTATTCCTCTGGGTGTTGCAATTGATATCAATGATTAATATGATTGCCCTCAGTAAAAAAGCACAAGAACAGGACGCAAACAGTTACAAACAGTCAGGTTCTTGGCTTCATAAGATGTCGCGGGAGTCTCATAGTCTCGTGACGCCGGCTACTGTTTGTGTAGGTCAAAGTCCGCTGATCGCGGCGTTCCCCAATTTTGTAAAATTGATTTTTATTCCTCTGGGTGTTGCAATTGATATCAATGATTAATATGATTGCCCTCAGTAAAAAAGCACAAGAAACAGGACGCAAACAGTTACAAACAGTCAGGTTCTTGGCTTCATAAGATGTAGCTGGAGTCTCATAGAGTCTGGTGATGCCGGCTACTGCGTGTGTAGGTCAAAGTCCGCCCGATGCGGCATTCCCCTATTTTGTAAAATGTATTTTTATTCCTCTGGGTGTTGCAATTGATATCAATGATTAATATGATTGCCCTCAGTAAAAAAAAAGCACAAGAAACAGGGCGCAAACAGTTACAAACAGTCAGGTTCTTGGCTTCATAAGATGTAGCTGGAGTCTCATATAGTCTGGTGATGCGGCTACTGTTTGTGTAGGTCAAAAATCCGCTGATGGCATTCCCCAATTTTGTAAAATGTATTTTTATTCCTCTGGGTGTTGCAATTGATATCAATGATTAATATGATTGCCCTCAGTAAAAAAAGCACAAGAAACAGGACGCAAACAGTTACAAACAGTCAGGTTCTTGGCTTCATAAGATGTAGCTGGAGTCTCATAGAGTCTGGTGATGCCGGCTACTGCGTGTGTAGGTCAAAGTCCGCCGATCGCGGCATTCCCCTATTTTGTGAAATGTATTTTTATTCCTCTGGGTGTTGCAATTGATATCAATGATTAATATGATTGCCCTCAGTAAAAAAGCACAAGAAACAGGACGCAAACAGTTACAAACAGTCAGGTTCTTGGCTTCATAAGATGTAGCTGGAGTCTCATAGAGTCTGGTGATGCGGCTACTGCGTGTGTAGGTCAAAGTCCGCCGATCGCGGCATTCCCCTATTTTGTGAAATGTATTTTTATTCCTCTGGGTGTTGCAATTGATATCAATGATTAATATGATTGCCCTCAGTAAAAAAGCACAAGAAACAGGACGCAAACAGTTACAAACAGTCAGGTTCTTGGCTTCATAAGATCTCGCGGGCAATGTCGACACTTTCGATGACCAGATGGCGGTCGCGTAAAAAAATTCCTCTGGCGATACAGCGGAAACTAAGGCGGTGCATCAGGCGGTTCGAACTTGCGATGCATTTCTTAAAGTGCTATATAGCACAGCGCTGCCTTTCTATGTGGCGCTGATTAATGCAGTGCTCAGTATATACATGATTGTGGCGCCCGGCTACTGCGTGTGTAGGTCAAAGTCCGGCGATGCGGCATTCCCCTATTTTGTAAAATGTATTTTTATTCCTCTGGGTGTTGCAATTGATATCAATGATTAATATGATTGCCCTCAGTCAGTTAAAAAGTCACAAGAAACAGGGCGATGAAACAGTTACAAACAGTCAGGTTCTTGGCTTCATTCTTAAAGTGCTATATAGCTGCCTTTCCTAGTTATTGGAGTCTCATTAGCAGTCTCGTGATGCCGGCTACTGTTTGTGTAGGTCAAAGTCCGCCGATCGCGGCATTCCCCAATTTTGTAAAATGTATTTTTATTCCTCTGGGTGTTGCAATTGATATCAATGATTAATATGATTGCCCTCAGTAAAAAAAAGCACAAGAAACAGGGCGCAAACAGTTACAAACAGTCAGGTTCTTGGCTTCATAAAATGTAGCGGGGAGTCTCATAGTCTCGTGATGCCCGGCTACTGTTTGTGTAGGTCAAAGTCCGGCGATCGCGGCGTTCCCCAATTTTGTAAAATGTATTTTTATTCCTCTGGGTGTTGCAATTGATATCAATGATTAATATGATTGCCCTCAGTAAAAAGCACAAGAAACAGGGCGCAAACAGTTACAAACAGTCAGGTTCTTGGCTTCATAAGATGTCGCGGGAGTCTCATAGTCTCGTGACGCCGGCTACTGTTTGTGTAGGTCAAAGTCCGCTGATCGCGGCGTTCCCCAATTTTGTAAAATTGATTTTTATTCCTCTGGGTGTTGCAATTGATATCAATGATTAATATGATTGCCCTCAGTAAAAAAGCACAAGAAACAGGACGCAAACAGTTACAAACAGTCAGGTTCTTGGCTTCATAAGATGTAGCTGGAGTCTCATAGAGTCTGGTGATGCGGCTACTGTTTGTGTAGGTCAAAGTCCGCCCGATCAGCGGCATTCCCCTATTTTGTAAAATGTATTTTTATTCCTCTGGGTGTTGCAATTGATATCAATGATTAATATGATTGCCCTCAGTAAAAAAGCACAAGAAACAGGACGCAAACAGTTACAAACAGTCAGGTTCTTGGCTTCATAAGATGTAGCTGGAGTCTCATAGAGTCTGGTGATGCCGGCTACTGCGTGTGTAGGTCAAAGTCCGCCGATCGCGGCATTCCCCTATTTTGTAAAATGTATTTTTATTCCTCTGGGTGTTGCAATTGATATCAATGATTAATATGATTGCCCTCAGTAAAAAAGCACAAGAAACAGGGACGCAAACAGTTACAAACAGTCAGGTTCTTGGCTTCATAAGATGTAGCTGGAGTCTCATAGAGTCTGGTGATGCGGCTACTGCGTGTGTAGGTCAAAGTCCGCCCGATCGCGGCATTCCCCTATTTTGTAAAAATGTATTTTTATTCCTCTGGGTGTTGCAATTGATATCAATGATTAATATGATTGCCCTCAGTAAAAAAGCACAAGAAACAGGGCGCAAACAGTTACAAACAGTCAGGTTCTTGGCTTCATAAGATGTAGCTGGAGTCTCATAGAGTCTGGTGATGCGGCTACTGCGTGTGTAGGTCAAAGTCCGCCCGATAGCGGCATTCCCCTATTTTGTAAAATGTATTTTTATTCCTCTGGGTGTTGCAATTGATATCAATGATTAATATGATTGCCCTCAGTAAAAAGCACAAGAAACAGGGCGCAAACAGTTACAAACAGTCAGGTTCTTGGCTTCATAAGATGTCGCTGAACTGTCGACACTTTCGATGACCAGACAGTAAAAAACAACAGCGATACGGAAACTAAGGCGGTGCATCAGGCGGTTCTTGCGATGCATTTCTTAAAGTGCTATATAGCACAGCGCTGCCTTTCTATGTGTGCCACGGAGGAGGCGCTGATTAATGCAGTGCTCAGTATATACATGATTAGAGTCTAGGTCGTGGCGCCCGGCTACTGCGTGTGTAGGTCAAAGTCCGTTACGATCAGGTTCTTGGGCATTCCCTATGCCCGGCTTTTTGTAAAATGTATTTTTTAAAATGTATTTTTTCCTCTGGGTGTTGCAATTGATATCAATGATTAATATGATTGCCCTCAGTAAAAAGCACAAGAAACAGGACGCAAACAGTTACAAACAGTCAGGTTCTTGGCTTCATAAGATGTCGCGGGGAGTCTCATATAGTCGTGGCGCCCGGCTACTGTTTGTGTAGGTCAAAGTCCGCTGATCGCGGCATTCCCCAATTTTGTAAAATTGTATTTTTATTCCTCTGGGTGTTGCAATTGATATCAATGATTAATATGATTGCCCTCAGTAAAAAAGCACAAGAAACAGGGCGCAAACAGTTACAAACAGTCAGGTTCTTGGCTTCATAAGATGTAGCTGGAGTCTCATAGAGTCTGGTGATGCCCGGCTACTGTTTGTGTAGGTCAAAGTCCGCCCGATGGCGGCATTCCCCAATTTTGTAAAATGTATTTTTATTCCTCTGGGTGTTGCAATTGATATCAATGATTAATATGATTGCCCTCAGTAAAAAAGCACAAGAAACAGGGCGCAAACAGTTACAAACAGTCAGGTTCTTGGCTTCATAAAGATGTAGCTGGAGTCTCATAGTCTCGTGACGCCGGCTACTGCGTGTGTAGGTCAAAGTCCGACGATCGCGGCATTCCCCTATTTTGTAAAATGTATTTTTATTCCTCTGGGTGTTGCAATTGATATCAATGATTAATATGATTGCCCTCAGTAAAAAAAGCACAAGAAACAGGGCGCAAACAGTTACAAACAGTCAGGTTCTTGGCTTCATAAGATGTAGCTGGGGAGTCTCATAGTCTCGTGATGCCCGGCTACTGTTTGTGTAGGTCAAAGTCCGCTGATCGCGGCGTTCCCCAATTTTGTAAAATTGATTTTTATTCCTCTGGGTGTTGCAATTGATATCAATGATTAATATGATTGCCCTCAGTAAAAAAGCACAAGAAACAGGACGCAAACAGTTACAAACAGTCAGGTTCTTGGCTTCATAAGATGTAGCTGGAGTCTCATAGAGTCTGGTGATGCCGGCTACTGCGTGTGTAGGTCAAAGTCCGCCGATCGCGGCATTCCCCTATTTTGTGAAATGTATTTTTATTCCTCTGGGTGTTGCAATTGATATCAATGATTAATATGATTGCCCTCAGTAAAAAGCACAAGAAACAGGGCGCAAACAGTTACAAACAGTCAGGTTCTTGGCTTCATAAGATGTAGCTGGAGTCTCATAGAGTCTGGTGATGCCGGCTACTGCGTGTGTAGGTCAAAGTCCGCCGATCGCGGCATTCCCCTATTTTGTGAAATGTATTTTTATTCCTCTGGGTGTTGCAATTGATATCAATGATTAATATGATTGCCCTCAGTAAAAAGCACAAGAAACAGGGCGCAAACAGTTACAAACAGTCAGGTTCTTGGCTTCATAAGATGTCGCTGGAGTCTCATAGAGTCGATGACCAGATGGCTGTTTGCGTAAAGGTCAAAGTCCGCTGATACAGGCGGAAACTTCCCCAATTGCATCAAAATTGAACTTTTTATTGCATTTCTTAAAGTGCTATATAGATTAATATGCCTGCCCTATGTAATTGCCACGGACAGGGCGCTGTTACAAACAGTGCAGGTTCTTCAGTATATACATGATTCATAGTCTCGTGACGCCGGCTACTGCGTGTGTAGGTCAAAGTCCGACGATCGCGGCATTCCCCTATTTTGTAAAATGTATTTTTATTCCTCTGGGTGTTGCAATTGATATCAATGATTAATATGATTGCCCTCAGTAAAAAGCACAAGAAACAGGGCGCAAACAGTTACAAACAGTCAGGTTCTTGGCTTCATAAGATGATGTGGCGGGAGTCTCGATGACCAGATGGCGTGGCGCCGGCTACTGTTTGTGATAGGTCAAAGTCCGGTGCATCAGGCGGTTTCCCCAATTGCATTTGATTTTAAAAGTGCTATATGTTGCAATTGATATCAATTTAATATGATTGCCCTCAGTAAAAAAGCACAAGAAACAGGGCGCAAACAGTTACAAACAGTCAGGTTCTTGGCTCAGTATAACATGATTGGGAGTCTCATAGTGGCGCCGGCTACTGTTTGTGTAGGTCAAAGTCCGGCGATCGGCGGCATTCCCCAATTTTGTAAAATGTATTTTTATTCCTCTGGGTGTTGCAATTGATATCAATGATTAATATGATTGCCCTCAGTAAAAAAAGCACAAGAAACAGGGCGCAAACAGTTACAAACAGTCAGGTTCTTGGCTTCATAAGATGTAGCGGGAGTCTCATAGTCTCGTG
Organism: Alosa alosa; assembly: GCF_017589495.1. NCBI lineage: Eukaryota > Metazoa > Chordata > Actinopteri > Clupeiformes > Clupeidae > Alosa > Alosa alosa. The sequence continues at coordinate 7,826 of NW_025962441.1, forward strand.
GCGCGGCTACTGTTTGTGTAGGTCAAAGTCCGGCTGATCGCGGCATTCCCCAATTTTGTAAAATGTGATTTTTATTCCTCTGGGTGTTGCAATTGATATCAATGATTAATATGATTGCCCTCAGTAAAAAGCACAAGAAACAGGACGCAAACAGTTACAAACAGTCAGGTTCTTGGCTTCATAAGATGTAGCTGGAGTCTCATAGAGTCTGGTGATGCGGCTACTGCGTGTGTAGGTCAAAGTCCGCCCGATCGCGGCATTCCCCTATTTTGTGAAATGTATTTTTATTCCTCTGGGTGTTGCAATTGATATCAATGATTAATATGATTGCCCTCAGTAAAAAGCACAAGAAACAGGACGCAAACAGTTACAAACAGTCAGGTTCTTGGCTTCATAAGATGTAGCTGGAGTCTCATAGAGTCTGGTGATGCGGCTACTGCGTGTGTAGGTCAAAGTCCGCCCGATCGCGGCATTCCCTATTTTGTGAAATGTATTTTTATTCCTCTGGGTGTTGCAATTGATATCAATGATTAATATGATTGCCCTCAGTAAAAAAGCACAAGAAACAGGGCGCAAACAGTTACAAACAGTCAGGTTCTTGGCTTCATAAGATGTCGCTGGGTCTCATAGTTTCATGACCAGATGGTGTAGGTCAAAGTCCGCAGCGATACTGGGCGGCGTTCCCTAATTTTGCATCAATATTTTCGAATTCCTCTGCATTTCTTAAAGTGCTATATAGCAATATGATTGCCTTTCTATGTGTGCCACGGAACAGGGCGCAAACAGTTACAAATTAATGCAGGTTCTTGGCTTATATACATGATTAGTCTCATAGTCTCGTGGCGCCCGGCTACTAAGATTTGTGTAGGTCAAAGTCCGGATGATCGGCATTCCCCAATTTTGTAAAATGTATTTTTATTCCTCTGGGTGTTGCAATTGATATCAATGATTAATATGATTGCCCTCAGTAAAAAGCACAAGAAACAGGGCGCAAACAGTTACAAACAGTCAGGTTCTTGGCTTCATAAGATGTAGCGGGGAGTCTCATAGTCTCGTGGCGCCCGGCTACTGCGTGTGTGTAGGTCAAAGTCCGGCTGATCGCGGCATTCCCCTATTTTGTAAAATGTATTTTTATTCCTCTGGGTGTTGCAATTGATATCAATGATTAATATGATTGCCCTCAGTAAAAAAGCACAAGAAACAGGACGCAAACAGTTACAAACAGTCAGGTTCTTGGCTTCATAAGATGTAGCTGGAGTCTCATAGAGTCTGGTGATGCCGGCTACTGTTTGTGTAGGTCAAAGTCCGCCGATGGCGGCATTCCCCAATTTTGTAAAATGTATTTTTTATTCCTCTGGGTGTTGCAATTGATATCAATGATTAATATGATTGCCCTCAGTAAAAAAGCACAAGAAACAGGACGCAAACAGTTACAAACAGTCAGGTTCTTGGCTTCATAAGATGTAGCTGGAGTCTCATAGAGTCTGGTGATGCCCGGCTACTGTTTGTGTAGGTCAAAGTCCGCCCGATCGCGGCATTCCCCTATTTTGTAAAATGTATTTTTATTCCTCTGGGTGTTGCAATTGATATCAATGATTAATATGATTGCCCTCAGTAAAAAAGCACAAGAAACAGGACGCAAACAGTTACAAACAGTCAGGTTCTTGGCTTCATAAGATGTCGCGGGAGTCTCATAGTCTCGTGGCGCCGGCTACTACTGTTTGTGTAGGTCAAAGTCCGCTGATCGCGGCGTTCCCCAATTTTGTAAAATTGATTTTTATTCCTCTGGGTGTTGCAATTGATATCAATGATTAATATGATTGCCCTCAGTAAAAAGCACAAGAAACAGGGCGCAAACAGTTACAAACAGTCAGGTTCTTGGCTTCATAAGATGTAGCTGGAGTCTCATAGAGTCTGGTGATGCCGGCTACTGCGTGTGTAGGTCAAAGTCCGCCGATCGCGGCATTCCCCTATTTTGTAAAATGTATTTTTATTCCTCTGGGTGTTGCAATTGATATCAATGATTAATATGATTGCCCTCAGTAAAAAGCACAAGAAACAGGACGCAAACAGTTACAAACAGTCAGGTTCTTGGCTTCATAAGATGTAGCTGGAGTCTCATAGAGTCTGGTGATGCCGGCTACTGCGTGTGTAGGTCAAAGTCCGCCGATCGCGGCATTCCCCTATTTTGTGAAATGTATTTTTATTCCTCTGGGTGTTGCAATTGATATCAATGATTAATATGATTGCCCTCAGTAAAAAAAGCACAAGAAACAGGGCGCAAACAGTTACAAACAGTCAGGTTCTTGGCTTCATAAGATGTCGTGGGCTGTCGAGTCTCGATGACCAGATGGCGGCGTCGGCTGGTGATACAGCGGCTAAGGCGGTGCATCAGGCGGATTCAATTTTGCGATGCATTTCTTAAAGTGCTATATAGCACATGGCGCTGCCCTCAGTAAAAATGCACAAGAAACGGGGAGCAAACTGATTAATGCAGTGCTCAGTATATACATTTTATTCCTCGTGTGTAGGTCAAAGTCCGGCGATCAGCGGCATTCCCCTATTTTGTAAAATGTATTTTTATTCCTCTGGGTGTTGCAATTGATATCAATGATTAATATGATTGCCCTCAGTAAAAAGCACAAGAAACAGGACGCAAACAGTTACAAACAGTCAGGTTCTTGGCTTCATAAGATGTCGCGTCGACACTTTCGATGACCAGATGGCGGCGTCTCATAGGTCAAACTCGGTGCATCAGGCGGATTCCCCAATTTTGTAAAATGCATTTTTATTGCTCTGGGTGTTGCAATTGATATCAATTTTAATATGATTAGGTGATTAGGGCAGTGCTCAGTATAAACGTCAGGTTCTTGGCTTCATAAGATTAGCGAGTCTCATAGTCGTGATGCGGCTACTGCGTGTGTAGGTTCCCCGATCGCGGCATATTTTGTAAAATGTATTTTTATTCCTCTGGGTGTTGCAATTGATATCAATGATTAATATGATTGCCCTCAGTAAAAAAGCACAAGAAACAGGACGCAAACAGTTACAAACAGTCAGGTTCTTGGCTTCATAAGATGTCGCGGGAGTCTCATAGTCTCGTGACGCCGGCTACTGTTTGTGTAGGTCAAAGTCCGCTGATCGCGGCGTTCCCCAATTTTGTAAAATTGATTTTTATTCCTCTGGGTGTTGCAATTGATATCAATGATTAATATGATTGCCCTCAAAAAAAAAAAGCACAAGAAACAGGGCGCAAACAGTTACAAACAGTCAGGTTCTTGGCTTCATAAGATGTAGCTGGAGTCTCATAGAGTCTGGTGATGCGGCTACTGTTTGTGTAGGTCAAAGTCCGCCGATCGCGGCATTCCCCTATTTTGTGAAATGTATTTTTATTCCTCTGGGTGTTGCAATTGATATCAATGATTAATATGATTGCCCTCAGTAAAAAGCACAAGAAACAGGGCGCAAACAGTTACAAACAGTCAGGTTCTTGGCTTCATAAGATGTAGCTGGAGTCTCATAGTCTGGTGATTGCCCGGCGGCTGTTTGTGTAGGTCAAAGTCCGCCGATCGCGGCATTCCCCTATTTTTGTAAAAATGTATTTTTATTCCTCTGGGTGTTGCAATTGATATCAATGATTAATATGATTGCCCTCAGTAAAAAAAGCACAAGAAACAGGGCGCAAACAGTTACAAACAGTCAGGTTCTTGGCTTCATAAGATGTCATGCGGGAGTCTCATAGTCTCGTGGGCCGGCTACTGTTTGTGTAGGTCAAAGTCCGCTGATCAGCGGCGTTCCCCAATTTTGTAAAATGTGATTTTTATTCCTCTGGGTGTTGCAATTGATATCAATGATTAATATGATTGCCCTCAGTAAAAAGCACAAGAAACAGGGCGCAAACAGTTACAAACAGTCAGGTTCTTGGCTTCATAAGATGTAGCTGGAGTCTCATAGTCTGGTGATGCCGGCTACTGTTTGTGTAGGTCAAAAGTCCGCCCGATCGCGGCATTCCCCAATTTTGTAAAATGTATTTTTATTCCTCTGGGTGTTGCAATTGATATCAATGATTAATATGATTGCCCTCAGTAAAAAAGCACAAGAAACAGGACGCAAACAGTTACAAACAGTCAGGTTCTTGGCTTCATAAGATGTAGCTGGAGTCTCATAGAGTCCGTGGCGCCCGGCTACTGTTTGTGTGTAGGTCAAAGTCCGCTGATGCGGCGTTCCCCAATTTTGTAAAATTGATTTTTATTCCTCTGGGTGTTGCAATTGATATCAATGATTAATATGATTGCCCTCAGTAAAAAGCACAAGAAACAGGACGCAAACAGTTACAAACAGTCAGGTTCTTGGCTTCATAAGATGTAGCTGGAGTCTCATAGAGTCTGGTGATGCCGGCTACTGCGTGTGTAGGTCAAAGTCCGCCGATCGCGGCATTCCCCAATTTTGTGAAATGTATTTTTTATTCCTCTGGGTGTTGCAATTGATATCAATGATTAATATGATTGCCCTCAGTAAAAAAGCACAAGAAACAGGACGCAAACAGTTACAAACAGTCAGGTTCTTGGCTTCATAAGATGTAGCTGGAGTCTCATAGAGTCTGGTGATGCCGGCTACTGCGTGTGTAGGTCAAAGTCCGCCGATCGCGGCATTCCCCTATTTTGTGAAATGTATTTTTATTCCTCTGGGTGTTGCAATTGATATCAATGATTAATATGATTGCCCTCAGTAAAAAAGCACAAGAAACAGGACGCAAACAGTTACAAACAGTCAGGTTCTTGGCTTCATAAGATGTCGCGGGCGTCGACACTTTCGATGACCAGATGGCGTCGCGTAAAACAACAGCGATACAGCGGAAACTAATTTTTATTGCATCAGGCGGTTCGAAATTGCGATGCATTTCTTAAAGTGCTATATAGCACAGCGCTGCCTTTCCTATGTTGCCACGGAGGAGGTTCTGATTAATGCAGTGCTCAGTATATACATGATTAGAGTCACCGTGGCGCCGGCTACTGCGTGTGTAGGTCAAAGAATCCGGCGATCGCGGCATTCCCCTATTTTTGTAAAATGTATTTTTATTCCTCTGGGTGTTGCAATTGATATCAATGATTAATATGATTGCCCTCAGTAAAAAAGCACAAGAAACAGGACGCAAACAGTTACAAACAGTCAGGTTCTTGGCTTCATAAAATGTCGCGGGAGTCTCATAGTCTCCGTGGCGCCCGGCTACTGTTTGTGTAGGTCAAAGTCCGCGATGCGGCATTCCCCAATTTTGTAAAATGTATTTTTATTCCTCTGGGTGTTGCAATTGATATCAATGATTAATATGATTGCCCTCAGTAAAAAAGCACAAGAAACAGGACGCAAACAGTTACAAACAGTCAGGTTCTTGGCTTCATAAGATGTCGCGGGAGTCTCATAGTCTCGTGACGCCGGCTACTGTTTGTGTAGGTCAAAGTCCGCTGATCGCGGCGTTCCCCAATTTTGTAAAATGTATTTTTATTCCTCTGGGTGTTGCAATTGATATCAATGATTAATATGATTGCCCTCAGTAAAAAAGCACAAGAAACAGGACGCAAACAGTTACAAACAGTCAGGTTCTTGGCTTCATAAGATGTAGCTGGAGTCTCATAGAGTCTGGTGATGCCGGCTACTGCGTGTGTAGGTCAAAGTCCGCCGATCGCGGCATTCCCCTATTTTGTGAAATGTATTTTTATTCCTCTGGGTGTTGCAATTGATATCAATGATTAATATGATTGCCCTCAGTAAAAAAAGCACAAGAAACAGGGCGCAAACAGTTACAAACAGTCAGGTTCTTGGCTTCATAAAGATGTAGCTGGAGTCTCATAGTCTGGTGATGCGGCTACTGTTTGTGTAGGTCAAAGTCCGCCCGATCGCGGCATTCCCCTATTTTGTAAAATGTATTTTTTTATTCCTCTGGGTGTTGCAATTGATATCAATGATTAATATGATTGCCCTCAGTAAAAAAAAAAGCACAAGAAACAGGGCGCAAACAGTTACAAACAGTCAGGTTCTTGGCTTC
>NW_025962442.1:0-13844 GCF_017589495.1 Alosa alosa
TATTATTTTTATTTTTAGAAATATTTTTTCTTTTTTTTACTTTTTATAGAAAAAAATACTAGATATTTTTCTAAATATATTTTTATTTTACTACTACTTTTCTTCTTTTTCTTTTCTTCAATATCATCTAAAAAATTTATTTTTAAATACTAATTATAATAATCTTCTTCTGTTTCTTTGTTTTTTTTAATTTCACTTTTTTCTTTTTTTTCATCTTCTTCTTTAATTTCTTCTTTGAGAGGAGTAAGCATAATTTCATCTTCTGTTCCAATATTCTAATTATCATCAATCTATATTTTTTTATTTAATGAATAATAAATATCTTCTTCTTTAATAGATTGTTTTCTTAATTCAATGCTATTACTTTGTAGTAATAACTATGTTGCACTTTTCTCATAATTCTAATACCCTTTAAATTTATATTGTTCTGGATTTATTAATTTATAAATTTTTTTAAATGATAGGGGATAATATATCATTGATTTAATTATACAAAAGACATATAATTTTTATATCACATTATATCATATATATTATCAATTTCTACAAATTCCATCTTCATTTTTTTATTCATCTTTTTTTAATTTATTCTAAAATATTTACACTATTGAATAAATTTTATTGTTAAGATATCAAATATATATAACAATGCTTTATCTATATTAATTGATATATTTTATAATACTAATATATCTTAAATATAACTTTATAATTGAAAATACAAATATTATTGTTAATTAATAGAATAATAAATATAGATATAAATTTATTGTTACTATATATCTATAATTATTTTATATTAGATTTTATACTATTATACTATATAATCTAAAAAAATAGTTGAAAAAGTAGAAATTTAAATTTAAGAAAAAAAATATTTTATGATTATTATTTTAGTATAAGATATTTTATATTCTTATATATATTATAATTTCAGTTTTTAAATCTATTATTGTTATTTATTTATCTTTATATTATTAAAAAATTATAAAAAACTAATTTTCATATTTATTATAATATTTATTTTATTTAAATAAATTATTTTTTTTATTAATAACACAAATTTAATATGCATAAAAAAAAAATATTAGAGTTATAAAAAATATTTATTAATACCATTATCTGTATTATTTTAAATCCTTTATTTTTATTTTTTATTATGAATAAAATAAATTAGTAGAATAGTGATATTTCAAGTATATAGGATCATTGTATAATATTACTAATACTTTTATTATTAGTAATAATTTTATCTATTTTTTATTTTATATTATTTTTTATTTTTATATATATTCCAAATACATGATCCATATTAACTTTTTTTTTTAATTAATATCGTCCTTTGTATATTTTATAATTGAAATAGAGACGATGAAAAAAATTTGGTATTAATATTAAAATATGTTGTTTTGGGGGGGCTATTTTTATTTTCTATTATTTTACTATATATTTTCTGAAAGCTTTAATAAATAGTAGAAAATAATATTAAATCTTACTATAAAATTAATATATAATTAGAAACTAAAAAATATTATTAATATGAATATTGGGTATATTATTTTTATTAATATTTATTTTAGTACAATTTTTTTCTTTATTATATATTATTTATAGTTATTTTATTATTAGTATGGTAACAATAACATATTCTATTTTTGCTTCATTATTTTTAATATTTTTTAATTTATTTTGGGCAATATTTATTAACGAAATGATTTTTATGGTATCTTTATCAATAGAAAATAATTATAATGAAAATAAAAAATAAAAGTATATTTGAAATATTATTTAAAAAAATTAGACTCATGTAGTATATTAAGTGTTCTTAGATTAGTTAAATGTTTTATTTTTAATAATAAAGTTTCTAGATATAAATTATCAGAAGAAACTATTAAAAGTATTCCCTTTACATGAAGCTAATAAAATTTATACTAAAAAATATTATATCATATATATCTATAAATTCTTATAATTCTTATGATTTTTTTTAGTCTTATAATTATAGTTTAGAAACAGGAGATGATATTGTATTAAAACGCATATATTTTTTTAAATATATAATAATATATAGATTTGATTTTTTATTATATTTTTAACAATTATAAATTTTATATATTTTTATATCAACAAAATATAATAATAGGTGTAAATCAAAAGAATATAATATATATCATATATTTAATATATACAATTATCATTAATTATTATATTATATTTAATATCTTTGCAGCTATATTGTAGTCTTTATTTTTTAGATATACAAAAAATCCAGATTCTTTTAAGAAAAAATATGGAAACGATTTATATGATGAATTTACTCATTCGAAAGAGGATTTATTTATAAAAATTTAAATTTTATTTTTTTTTTTATTTAGTATTTTTTTATTCATAATTATAGTCATATGTAAATAATTTATAATTTATAAATTATAAATTTAAATTTAAGAAAAATTTAAATTTTATTTTTTTTATATATTACTATATATATAAAAATATTATATTAGTATAAATATTATTAAATTTATTATTTAATCCTATATTTTTATCTAATTAATATATTTTCATCTTATTTTCATCTTGTTTTATATTATTATTTTTATTATTAAAAATTTATGATATAAAAATACTTATATATACTATATACTATATAATATCAAAATAATATAATAAAATTATTATTTAAAAAACAATCAAAATATTTTAATTATTTCTCAGAAATTTAATCAGTTTTTATATTTACACAATGACTTTTATTATTATTTTGTTTATCTTTATATAAAATTTGTCTCAATCAACTACATTTATCACATGTATGACTTTTTGAATAATAATAATCTTCTACTACAATATTATTTTTTTCATTATATATTTTATAGTTTTTTCCATTATCATAAATATAAACAAAATCTTTAAAAGTATTTTTTGCAATATTTAAAACATCATCAGATCTCTAAGTATAATCAACAATAACAGGAATTTCAGGAAGACATTTTAAAATTTCTTCTTTTTTTAAATTAATATAAAATACTTCTTTTGTAATTATCTTATCATGCTATTTTTTAATATCTCCAATTTCTTCTTCATTCATTTCAAATAATTTATTTAATTTATTATTTTTAAATCAATTAAAATAATTTTCATTATTTTTTCATATTATATCTTCTACCTTATAACCAGATATTCTTCCTTTTCTTCCTTCCTATAAATTTAATAATATTTCTCTATCTAATTTACTCATTTTAATAATGTTTTATTCTATTTAACAATAAAATCAAAATCAATAATATGTTCTTCCTCTTCCTCTTCCTCTTTTTTTTTTAATTTTCATTTTATTATTATGAAATTTTTTTAAATAATCATATTTTTCATCATTTTTATTAATTTCTATTTCTTCAGCTTCAGAATCATCTTCTTCATCAATTATAAACTAGTATAAAGGATTATCATCTGGATTAACAAGATTAATATGATTATCTATATGATGTATTTTATCAGTTTCATTATCAATATAAAATATTCCAAAATTACAAGTATTTTTTCATATCTAAATCACGTTCTACTTCTTTTTCTACATATTTTCAATAATTATTTTGAGGTCTACTTAAATTCTATTGTATATATAATTCATAATCTAATTCTAATCCAATAAAATCCTATTTTATTAATTCTTTAAGTTCTTCTCTATCTTTTTTCATATTTTCTATCTTCTTCCTCTTCTCTTTTTATTCTATTTAGTCTAGCAATTTCATCTGCTTTTTTTCTTAATCTCTTTCGCCTTTTTTTTATCTAATTCTTCTCTTTCTATTTCTTCTTTAGTTTTTTCACGATCATATTTTTCAGCTTCCTATAATAATTTTTCATCATCTACTTCTCCTATATGATCTCCACGTTCATTAACTATTTTTTTCATTTCATTAGCTATATAATCATATTTATGATTAGGTTTATCGCTAAATATTATAACAAATTCATCTTCTTCATCTAACATTTTCTTTTCTTCATCTTCTTCACTACTACTTTCTTCTATAAATTTATTACTATCATATTCTTCTATTTCTTCTATCTCTCTTGTATCATTATCATCTATTTCTTCTTTAATATTTTTTACTGATAAAATTTCTTCTGGTATTTCTTTATTCTCTTCTTTTAAAGGTTTTCCTAATACTATTACAGACTATTTATATTTAGTTTTATTATTAAGAATTAATCATTCTCTTTTTTTTTTTCATCATCATTATTATTATATTTGTTTTATTTAATTCTTTTTATTTCATTAATAGTTTCTGATCAAAGCTCTACAGTAGAAGAAAATAATTTATATTCATTCATTATATTTAAAAGATCCAACATATATTCAAATATATAATATTTATCATCTAAATCTACTTTCTATTTTATTTCTTTTCAATCACATGTTTTAAATGATTTATTAAAGGAAGTCTAATATCTTTCCAATTATAAATATATATGTAATTAAGAAAAAATTTATTTTTAATGGAAAAATTATTCTTAATATATTTGGTATCTTAGTTTGTAGTAGATTAAAATCCTATAAAATTACATGTCTCAATAATCCATCTCTATATGGTATATTTTCAGTCGTCCAATATTCTATATATTTTGTTTCCTTCTCGTTATACCCATTTTTATAATATTCATATATTTCTGCAAATATAATATTAATTAACATATGTGGTGGTCTATCTGTGATCCAATGCTAGTTCTCTTGCGTAAATATTATTTCTTTTAAATAATTTTCATCAGATTCCATATATGGAAGTTGATATATTAGCTATTCTTCAGTAAGATCAAGATTATTAAATTCCATTTTTATTTTTATGTTCTTTATATTAACATAAATAAAATATGTAAAAATAAATTTATGTTTTTTATAAAAATTAATTTTTTAATATATATATATATATAATAAATCTAAAAATTATTTAATAATAAACTGAATCTATATTTCTTTTTTCTGATGATCCTCCTTCTCTTTTTCCTTTCTACTAATAATTATAGTAGTAAAAACCACCTAATACAATTATTGCAACTACTACTCCTATTATAACCCATGTTTTATTGTTTTTTATTTTCTCCATAATTCCTCAATCATCATCTGCTTCTGTTGGTGTTCCTGGTGCTGCTGGTGCTGCTGGTGTTGTTGTATTAGATGTTGTTGGAGTTGTTGAAAAAATTATCATATTTATCATATATAAAGAAAAAATTATAAAGTAACTTAACATATTATTTTATATATAAATTTCCGAATACTATTTTTATTAAATATATTATTATAATTTCAACGGAATATTTTAAATAATTATATTTAAAAATATTTAGTAATAATATTTAATTCATATTTTAAACTAAATATCCTTATTTTTTAGATATTTAATTTATATCTCTAATTTATTCCAATATTTTTATTACTATATATATAAAAAATATTATATTAGTATAAATATTATTAAATTTATTATTTAATCCTATATTTTTATCTAATTAATATATTTTCATCTTATTTTCATCTTGTTTTTATATTATTATTTTTATTATTAAAATTTATGATATAAAAATACTTATATATACTATATACTATATAATATCAAAATAATATAATAAAATTATTATTTAAAAAAAAAACAATCAAAATATTTTAATTATTTCTCAGAAATTTAATCAGTTTTATATTTACACAATGACTTTTATTATTATTTTGTTTATCTTTATATAAAATTTGTCTCAATCAACTACATTTATCACATGTATGATTTTTGAATAATAATAATCTTCTACTACAATATTATTTTTTTTCATTATATATTTTATAGTTTTTCCATTATCATAAATATAAACAAAATCTTTAAAAGTATTTTTTGCAATATTTAAAACATCATCAGATCTCTAAGTATAATCAACAATAACAGGAATTTCAGGAAGACATTTTAAAATTTCTTCTTTTTTTAAATTAATATAAAAATACTTCTTTTGTAATTATCTTATCATGCTATTTTTTTAATATCTCCAATTTCTTCTTCATTCATTTCAAATAATTTATTTAATTTATTATTTTTTAAATCAATTAAAATAATTTTCATTATTTTTCATATTATATCTTCTACCTTATAACCAGATATTCTTCCTTTTCTTCCTTCCTATAAATTTAATAATATTTCTCTATCTAATTTACTCATTTTTAATAATGTTTTATTCTATTTAACAATAAAATCAAAATCAATAATATGTTCTTCCTCTTCCTCTTCCTCTTTTTTTAATTTTCATTTTATTATTATGAAATTTTTTTAAATAATCATATTTTTCATCATTTTTATTAATTTCTATTTCTTCAGCTTCAGAATCATCTTCTTCATCAATTATAAACTAGTATAAAGGATTATCATCTGGATTAACAAGATTAATATGATTATCTATATGATGTACTTTATCAGTTTCATTATCAATATAAAATATTCCAAAATTACAAGTATTTTTCATATCTAAATCACGTTCTACTTCTTTTTCTACATATTTTCAATAATTATTTTGAGGTCTACTTAAATTCTATTGTATATATAATTCATAATCTAATTCTAATCCAATAAAATCCTATTTTATTAATTCTTTAAGTTCTTCTCTATCTTTTTCATATTTTCTATCTTCTTCCTCTTCTCTTTTTATTCTATTTAGTCTAGCAATTTCATCTGCTTTTTTCTTAATCTCTTTCGCCTATTTTTTATCTAATTCTTCTCTTTCTATTTCTTCTTTAGTTTTTTCACGATCATATTTTTCAGCTTCCTATAATAATTTTTCATCATCTACTTCTCCTATATGATCTCCACGTTCATTAACTATTTTTTTCATTTCATTAGCTATATAATCATATTTATGATTAGGTTTATCGCTAAATATTATAACAAATTCATCTTCTTCATCTAACATTTTCTTTTCTTCATCTTCTTCACTACTACTTTCTTCTATAAATTTATTACTATCATATTCTTCTATTTCTTCTATCTCTCTTGTATCATTATCATCTATTTCTTCTTTAATATTTTTTACTGATAAAATTTCTTCTGGTATTTCTTTATTCTCTTCTTTTAAAGGTTTTCCTAATACTATTACAGACTATTTATATTTAGTTTTATTATTAAGAATTAATCATTCTCTTTTTTTCTTTTCATCATCATTATTATTATATTTGTTTTTATTTAATTCTTTTATTTCATTAATAGTTTCTGATCAAAGCTCTACAGTAGAAGAAAATAATTTATATTCATTCATTATATTTAAAAGATCCAACATATATTCAAATATATAATATTTATCATCTAAATCTACTTTCTATTTTATTTCTTTTCAATCACATGTTTTTAAATGATTTATTAAAGGAAGTCTAATATCTTTCCAATTATAAATATATATGTAATTAAGAAAATTTATTTTTAATGGAAAAATTATTCTTAATATATTTGGTATCTTAGTTTGTAGTAGATTAAAATCCTATAAAATTACATGTCTCAATAATCCATCTCTATATGGTATATTTTCAGTCGTCCAATATTCTATATATTTTGTTTCCTTCTCGTTATACCCATTTTTTATAATATTCATATATTTCTGCAAATATAATATTAATTAACATATGTGGTGGTCTATCTGTGATCCAATGCTAGTTCTCTTGCGTAAATATTATTTCTTTTAAATAATTTTCATCAGATTCCATATATGGAAGTTGATATATTAGCTATTCTTCAGTAAGATCAAGATTATTAAATTCCATTTTTATTTTTATGTTCTTTATATTAACATAAATAAAATATGTAAAATAAATTTATGTTTTTTATAAAAAATTTTTTAATATATATATATATATATATATATATATAATAAATCTAAAAAAATTATTTAATAATAAACTGAATCTATATTTCTTTTTTCTGATGATCCTCCTTCTCTTTTTCCTTTCTACTAATAATTACAGTAGTAAAAACAACTTCCTAATACAATTATTTCAACTACTACTCCTATTATAATCCATGTTTTATTATTCATTATTTTCTCCATAATTTCTCAATCATCGTCATCATCTGCTGTTGGTATTTCTTCCGGTGTTACTGGAGTGGATGTTGATACTAGTGGTATTATTAGTTTAAATATTGCTGAAGTAGATGTTGTTTCTGATGGCATTGTTTCTGATTTAGATGTTGGTGTTGCCTAAGTGGATATTGTTTCTGGAAGTTTTTCTGGTGTTGTTTCTGATTTAGGTGTTGCCGGAGTAGATGTTGTTTCTGATGTTACCAAAGTAGATGTTGTTGCTGGAAGTTTTTCTGTTATTATTTCTGGTTTAGGTGTTGTTTCTGGAAGTTTTTCTGAAGTTGTTTCTGATTTAGGTGTTGCCGGAGTAGATGTCGTTTCTGGTTTAGGTGTCGATGTTGTAGTAGTAGATGTTATTTCTGAAGTTATTTCTGATGTTATTTCTGATGTTATTTCTGATGTAGGTGTTGTTGAAGTGGATGTTGTTTCCGGAAGTTTTTCTGTTATTATTTCTGGTTTAGGTGTTGTTTCTAGAAGTTTTTCTGAAGTTGTTTCTGATGTAGATGTAGGTGTTGTTTCTGGAAGTTTTTCTGGTGTTGCCGGAGTAGATGTTATTTCTGAAGTTGTTTCTGATGTAGATGTTGCCGGAGGGTTTTCTGATGTAGATGTTGCCGGAGGGTTTTCTGGAGTTGTTTCTGATTTAGGTATTACCGGAGTAGATGTTGTTGTTGCTAATGTTTCTGATTTAGGTGTTTCTGATGTTGCCGGAGTAGATGTTGTTTCTGGAAGTTTTTCTGGTATTGTTTCTGATGTAGGTGTTGTTGAAGTGGGTGTTGTTTCTGGAAGTTTTTCTGGTGTTGCCGGAGTAGATGTTGTTTCTAGGGGGGTTTCTAAAGTTGTTTCTGATGTAGATGTTGCTGGAGTGGATGTTGTTGTTGCTAATGTTTCTGATTTAGGTGTTTCTGATGTTGCCGGAGTAGATGTTGTTTCTAGGGGGGTTTCTAAAGTTGTTTCTGATGTAGATGTTGCTGGAGTAGATGTTGTTTCTGATGTAGATGTTGCCGGAGGGTTTTCTGGAGTTGTTTCTGATTTAGGTATTGCTGGTGTGGATGTTGTTGTTGCTAATGTTTCTGATTTAGGTGTTTCTGGTGTTGCCGGAGTGGATGTTGTTTCTGGAAGTTTTTCTGGTATTGTTTCTGATGTGGGTGTTGTTGAAGTGGGGGTTGTTTCTGGAAGTTTTTCTGGTGTTGCCGGAGTAGATGTTATTTCTGAAGTTGTTTCTGATGTGGGTGTTGTTGAAGTGGGTGTTGTTTCTGGAAGTTTTTCTGGTGTTGCCGGAGTAGATGTTATTTCTGAAGTTGTTTCTGATGTAGATGTTGTTTCTGATGTAGATGTTGTTTCTGATGTAGATGTTGCCGGAGGGTTTTCTGGAGTTGTTTCTGATTTAGGTATTACCGGAGTAGATGTTGTTGCTGTTAATGTTTCTGATTTAGGTGTTTCTGATGTTGCCGGAGTGGATGTTGTTTCTGGAAGTTTTTCTGGTGTTGTTGAAGTGGGTGTTGTTTCTGATGTAGATGTTATTGCTGGTATTTCTTTTGGAATAAATATTATTGGTGGAGTAGTAAATGTTGTAGTAAATGCTGGTGCTGGTGCTGGTGTTCCCTATTGTCATATTGAAAAAATTATCATATTTATCATATATAAAGAAAAAATTATAAAGTAACTTAACATATTATTTTATATATAAATTTCCGAATACTATTTTTATTAAATATATTATTATAATTTCAACGGAATATTTTAAATAATTATATTTAAAAATATTTAGTAATAATATTTAATTCATATTTTAAACTAAATATCCTTATTTTTTAGATATTTAATTTATATCTCTAATTTATTCCAATATTTTTATTACTACATAAATTTTTTATATAATATAACCAAAAAATAATATGTTATTTATATTAATCATATCCATATTAAATTATGTTTTTTCTTCTAGTGAAGAAGCTGAAAAAATAAAATTAAAAGAAATATAGAATTCTATTGTAGATTGATTCGAAAAAATAATTAGAATAATATACATGGATTTCTTTTTGATTTAGAAAAAAATATAATATTTAAAGAAAAAAAATCTATAAAAACAGAAATTTCTAAAATAATTAATAATTGAAATAAATATTATAAACTTTCTTTAAATTATATTTTTTATAATTTTGAAAAAGAATTAATAAATAAAATTGATAAAAAAATTAAATATCTAAATATTCCTATTAATAATCTTAAAAATAAAAATACATTATATAATTTAAAAAATATATTTATTTTATATAATTTATTAAATAGTTTTATAGATATTTTTGAAATAAATATTATTACTTCATTTGAAAAATATAAATTTTATAATGAACTAAATTTTAACGCTATCTGATTAAATTGAATAAATAATAATCATTGATTTTCAAAATATGATATTGATAGTGATGATATATTTAATTCTTGAATTATAATTATTTTATTAAAAAATTATATTAACTCAAATACTCCTAAAAATTTCATATATTATGAATTTATTGATGATGAAGATAATTATATAATAAAACTTGATGAAAATAAAAATTCACCCTTTAAAGTATTAATAAGAAAATTAAATAGTCACTTATTACTCTTTTTTAGTAATATAAAAAAATATTATAAAAATGAAAAAAATATAAAGATAGATATAAATACATTGATAAAAAATAAATCCGATATATTAGAAATAATAAAAGATATTGTAAATGATTATTTTATCATAAATAATAATATTATTAAAGAAATATTTTTATTCGAAAAACTTTATTTAATTAATATTATTATTAATAATCTTAATATGTCAAATATCTTTGTTCTTAAAAAAAATATACCTCAAAATAATAATATTAGTATACAAGATTTTATATTAAATATATTTAATAAAAATTTATACCTGCCCTTATTAATAATTAATAATAAATATAAAAATATAATTGATTATATAAAAACTAATTATGATGAATTACTCTCAAATGAAATAAATAAAATATTAACTTATATAAGAGAATAGAAAAAATTTAATATTGTTAATAATTTTAATATACAAGATAAAATCTATAAAACAAAATTAGATAACCTTCAAAAAATAGAAAAAATACCAAAAAAGAAAATAGATAATCTTATATCAGAAAAATATAAAATAAAAAATAATATTTATTCATCACTCATAAAAACATATGAAATAATTAATTCATTCAATAATGAATTAATAGAACAAAATACTGATATTTTACAATCAGAATTAAATGATATATTAACCATACTAACTGATAATAATATTCTAAATATAAAGAATGAATTTTTTTTAAAATTATATAATGATCTTATTATAGAACTTAATAATTTTTTATCAAAAAATTCATATAAAAATATAGATTATATACATTATATTAATATATTAATTAAATTAGATGAAATAAAAAATTTAAATATATATAAAGATCCTAATTCATATAAAAATTTATTTACTATTAAAAATATTATTATTTTTACATGCCTGATTTTTGTATTGTTGTTATTAATAATAGTTATAACCCTAATCATTAAATGAAAATTAAAAAGGAATTATATAATTCCTTCACTAGCTAATTAATTATTAATTATTAGTTAAATTTTATCCATATATTATTTTTTACACTATTAAATAAATTTTTATATTTAAAGAAATTAACCCCCATAAAATTGCTCATCTATACTATTTGATAATTGTTAATACACTAAAATTTCTTAAATATAACCTTATAACTAAAAATTAAATATATATAAATAAAACATATAAAATATAACCTACTTATAAATTTAACCTAATCATTATACTCTTATCCCCATATATAATAATATAAATTCATCCATTCCATATCCCAATAATATTTGAAAAGTAAAAAAATAAAATACAAAAAAAATCAAATAATTAATTTAATTATTATATTTTTCCATTTAAATACTTTATATAAACTTCTAACTTCTCCTTATTAAATTTACTACTATCAATCTACTATATTAATTCCTTTAAATAATATTTATAATATAATATCTACTCCTTCAAATCTATTACCTCTAAATCAACCTTTACCTTCTTTTTCATACTCTTAATATTTTCTGTTGCCTTCTATAATGCGTCTGTAAGATTCTCATTTTTCTCTTCTTCCTTAATTAAATATTTCCTTAATTTTTTATTCCTTTTCTTCATTTTATTCCTCTTCTTATTTATTCTTTTCTATTCTAATTTCATTTTATATATTATCTTATTCTTCTCACTTATAAATTCTATACACTAACCCACATTTTTCCTTAATTCATTTGTCTTGTTATCTTTATTTTTCGTAATTATTTTTTTTATTGATTTTAATTCTTCCTATATATAACTCATTTTATTCTTATAATATACTAATCTCTATAATTCCTATTCTCTCATACTGTCATTTATTATCTAATCAAATACCATGTTCTTCCTATATTCTTCCAT
Organism: Alosa alosa; assembly: GCF_017589495.1. Classification (NCBI taxonomy): domain Eukaryota; kingdom Metazoa; phylum Chordata; class Actinopteri; order Clupeiformes; family Clupeidae; genus Alosa; species Alosa alosa. The sequence goes on from NW_025962442.1 coordinate 12,578, forward strand.
AATTACATTGTTCTATTCCCTATAATATTCATTCATACATATATCTTTTTTCATACTTTCAATTTTTAATCCCATATCCTTTATACTTTTTTCCATTTGTTTTTTGTTTTTTATTATTTTACTTTCCATATCTTCAATATTAAATATACTATTATTACAAATTATATTGTTTTCCTTTTCTTCAATAATATTTTTTATATTAACCTTCTTTTTCATTAAATATAATTTATTTACTTATATTTGTGTTACTAAACTATAAAATTCTTTATCTAATCATAATATCATGCTGATTTTTTCTTTCTTCAAATTCTATCCTCCTATATCCATTCCTCATCCACTCTAATTACTAAATCCTCCATTGTTGTCATTGAATCTTCAAATATTTCCCTAATTAAATAAGAAAAATATCTAATTATTAATCTAATATGCTATATAGGATGTATATACTTATATATATCTATCCCATGATAATAAAATCATACTATCATCCTCTCAAATCTAGGCCTTATATATCACTTTCCTAATTCACTGTAATAAATAACAATAAATCCAATAATATGAAAAATATATATAAGTATTATAATAGTTATCATTCTAATAACCCTAAATACAAAATGCATAGGCTCCTACTTTAATATTATTGTTATATTCTCTCCCTACTTCCTCTTCTTCTCTAAATCTATATCCATTTCCTTATTTGGAATAAGCGTATACTCTGATTCTTCATTACTACTCATAAATTTAAATTAAAAAAATAAAAAAATTAATTAAATTTAAATAATCTCTATTTTTATATTATTCTTATTTTCTGCCCCTATAATCTTTAAATATCCATTCATGTCTTCCATTACTATATATAATCCTATATAATCAATTTTTTTCTAAGTTAATCTCTCATTATAATCAACTATTTTCTCTATTAAATCCTATGTTGTAGTATATATATTATCATATATTTTTAATTCACAATTTAATTCCTCAACCTTAATAATCGTAGAATCTGATAATATTAAATCATATAATAAATCCTCCTTACTCTCAATCCTTATACTAATCCTAACTCCCTCCTTCTTATTCTTCTTATCAAAAATTGGCGTTTTAACTACATTCTTTCAACCACATTCCTCACAATTACTACATATAAAATTAGTTAATCCAAAACTTGGTATATCATACTCAAACATCTTTATCCTCATCTTTTTCTTCTTACATACATCACATTCAGCTATTTCCTCATGTAAAATATTCATTTCCATTTGTGTTAATT
>NW_025962443.1:0-13844 GCF_017589495.1 Alosa alosa
TGGCACAATGCTTCAAGTGCTTTGCACAGAGACTACTCCGATATGCTATGGGATCGGCTGTTTAATGTGGTGCTCGGTGTTCTATCAATTATGACGGTCTCGTGGCGGCTGGCATTGGCGTTTGTAAACCAAAGGCCCTCCTTCTCATAAAAAATGATTTTTATTTCTCTGGCTGTTTACTGCCAATTGATATCAGTGGTTAATATGAGTGCCCTCAGTAAACAAGCGCAACAAAAAAGACAGCAAACAGTTAAAACAGTCTGGTGGCTTCTTAAGAGATGCGCGCGCACGCATGCGCGCATGTTCTCGCGATCAGCGATTGCACTGACACAGGCTACGGTAAAATTAACGAGGAGACCGCGGTGGTCAATTCACTAAGCAGGATTAGAACCTGTGGGGCTGGCACAATGCTTCAAGTGCTTTGCACAGAGACTACTCCATTATGCTATGGGATAAGCTGTTTAATGTAGTGCTTCGGTGTTCTATCAATTATGACAGTCTCGTGGCGGCTGGCCGTGGCGTTTGTAAACCAAAGGCCCTCCTTCTCGTAAAAAAATGATTTTTATTTCTCTGGCTGTTGCAATTGATATCAGTGGTTAATATGAGGTGCCCTCAGTAAACAAGCGCAACAAAAGACAGCAAACAGTTAGAAACAGTCCGCCAATTGGCTTCTTAAGAGATCGCTTGCGCTGCGCCATGCGCCGCGCATGTTCTCGCGATCAGCGATTGCACTGACACAGGCTACGGTAAAATTAGCGGGGAGACCGCGGTGGTCAATTCACTAAGCAGGATTAGAACCTGTGGGGCTGGCACAATGCTTCAAGTGCTTTGCACAGAGACTACTCCATTATGCTATGGGATAAGCTGTTTAATGTAGTGCTCGGTGTTCTATCAATTATGACAGTCGTTGGCGCTGGCGTGGCGTTTGTAAACCAAAGGCCCTCCTTCTCGTAAAAAATGATTTTTTATTTCTCTGGCTGTTGCAATTGATATCAGTGGTTAATATGAGGTGCCCTCAGTAAACAGCGCAACAAAAAGACAGCAAACAGTTAGAAACAGTAGCGCAATTGGCTTCTTAAGAGATCGATCGCGCGCGCATGTTTCGCGATCAGCGATTGCACTGACACAGGCTACCTGTAAAATTAAGGGGAGACGCGGTGGTCAATTCACTAAGCAGGATTAGAACCTGTGGCGCTGGCACAATGCTTCAAGTGCTTTGCACAGAGACTACTCCATTATGCTATGGGATCGCTGTTTAATGTAGTGCTTGGTGTTCTATCAATTATGACAGTCTCGTTGGCTGGCCGTGGCGTTTGTAAACCAAAAGGCCCTCCTTCTCGTAAAAAATGATTTTTTATTTCTCTGGCTGTTGCAATTGATATCAGTGGTTAATATGAGTGCCCTCAGTAAACAGCGCAACAAAAGACAGCAAACAGTTAGAAACAGTCATGCAATTGGCTTCTTAAGCCGCCTCGCGCCGCGCGCGCCGCATGTTCTCGCGATCAGCGATTGCACTGACACAGGCTACTGGTAAAATTAGCGGGGAGACAGCGGTGGTCAATTCACTAAGCAGGATTAGAACCTGTGAGGGCTGGCACAATGCTTCAAGTGCTTTGCACAGAGACTACTCCATTATGCTATGGGATCGCTGTTTAATGTAGTGCTTTCGGTGTTCTATCAATTATGACAGTCTCATTGGCGCTGGCGTGGCGTTTGTAAACCAAAGGCCCTCCTTCTCGTAAAAATGATTTTTATTTCTCTGGCTGTTGCAATTGATATCAGTGGTTAATATGAGTGCCCTCAGTAAACAGCGCAACAAAAGACAGCAAACAGTTAGAAACAGTAGCGCAATTGGCTTCTTAAAGAGATCGCGCGCGCCGCGCCGCGCATGTTCTCGCGATCAGCGATTGCACTGACACAGGCTACCAGACACTGTAAAATTAGCGGGGAGACGCGGTGGTCAATTCACTAAGCAGGATTAGAACCTGTGAGGCTGGCACAATGCTTCAAGTGCTTTGCACAGCGACTACTCCATTATGCTATGGGATCGGCTGTTTAATGTAGTGCTTGGTGTTCTATCAATTATGACAGTCTCGTGGCGCTGGCGTGGCGTTTGTAAACCAAAGGCCCTCCTTCTCGTAAAAATGATTTTTTATTTCTCTGGCTGTTGCAATTGATATCAGTGGTTAATATGAGTGCCCTCAGTAAACAAGCGCAACAAAAAGACAGCAAACAGTTAGAAACAGTGCGCAATTGGCTTCTTAAGAGATCGCGCCGCATGCGCGCATGTTCTCGCGATCAGCGATTGCACTGACACAGGCTACGGTAAAATTAGCGGGGAGACGCGGTGGTCAATTCACTAAGCAGGATTAGAACCTGTGACGCTGGCACAATGCTTCAAGTGCTTTGCACAGAGACTACTCCATTATGCTATGGGATCGCTGTTTAATGTAGTGCTCGGTGTTCTATCAATTATGACAGTCTCGTGGCGCTGGCCGTGGCGTTTGTAAACCAAAGGCCCTCCTTCACAAGTAAAAATGATTTTTATTTCTCTGGCTGTTGCAATTGATATCAGTGGTTAATATGAGTGCCCTCAGTAAACAAGCGCAACAAAAGACAGCAAACAGTTAGAAACAGTGCGCGCAATTGGCTTCTTAAGAGTCGCCGCGCCGCGCGCGCCGCATGTTTCGCGATCAGCGATTGCACTGACACAGGCTACGGTAAAATTAGCGGGGAGACGCGGTGGTCAATTCACTAAGCAGGATTAGAACCTGTGAGGCTGGCACAATGCTTCAAGTGCTTTGCACAGAGACTACTCCATTATGCTATGGGATGGCTGTTTAATGTAGTGCTTTCGGTGTTCTATCAATTATGACAGTCTCGTGGCGCTGGCCGTGGCGTTTGTAAACCAAAGGCCCTCCTTCTCGTAAAAATGATTTTTATTTCTCTGGCTGTTGCAATTGATATCAGTGGTTAATATGAGTGCCCTCAGTAAACAGCGCAACAAAAGACAGCAAACAGTTAGAAACAGTAGCGCAATTGGCTTCTTAAGAGATCGCCTTGCGCGCGCGCGCGCATGTTTCCGCGATCAGCGATTGCACTGACACAGGCTACGGTAAAATTAGCGGGGAGACGCGGTGGTCAATTCACTAAGCAGGATTAGAACCTGTGGGGCTGGCACAATGCTTCAAGTGCTTTGCACAGAGACTACTCCATTATGCTATGGGATCGCTGTTTAATGTAGTGCTTTCGGTGTTCTATCAATTATGACAGTCTCGTGGCGCTGGCGTGGCGTTTGTAAACCAAAGGCCCTCCTTCTCGTAAAAAATGATTTTTATTTCTCTGGCTGTTGCAATTGATATCAGTGGTTAATATGAGTGCCCTCAGTAAACAGCGCAACAAAAGACAGCAAACAGTTAGAAACAGTGCGCAATTGGCTTCTTAAGAGATCGCCGCGCCGCGCATGCGCGCGCATGTTCTCGCGATCAGCGATTGCACTGACACAGGCTACTGGTAAAATTAGCGGGGAGACGCGGTGGTCAATTCACTAAGCAGGATTAGAACCTGTGAGGCTGGCACAATGCTTCAAGTGCTTTGCACAGAGACTACTCCATTATGCTATGGGATGGCTGTTTAATGTAGTGCTTCGGTGTTCTATCAATTATGACAGTCTCGTGGCGCTGGCCGTGGCGTTTGTAAACCAAAGGCCCTCCTTCTCGTAAAAAAATGATTTTTATTTCTCTGGCTGTTGCAATTGATATCAGTGGTTAATATGAGTGCCCTCAGTAAACGAAGCGCAACAAAAGACAGCAAACAGTTAGAAACAATGCGCAATTGGCTTCTTAAAGATCGCCGCATGCCTGCGCCGCATGTTCTCGCGATCAGCGATTGCACTGACACAGGCTACCGGTAAAATTAGCGGGGAGACGCGGTGGTCAATTCACTAAGCAGGATTAGAACCTGTGAGGCTGGCACAATGCTTCAAGTGCTTTGCACAGAGACTACTCCATTATGCTATGGGATGGCTGTTTAATGTAGTGCTTTCGGTGTTCTATCAATTATGACAGTCTCGTGGCGCTGGCGTGGCGTTTGTAAACCAAAGGCCCTCCTTCTCTCGTAAAAAATGATTTTTATTTCTCTGGCTGTTGCAATTGATATCAGTGGTTAATATGAGTGCCCTCAGTAAACAAGCGCAACAAAAAGACAGCAAACAGTTAGAAACAGTAGCGCAATTGGCTTCTTAAGAGATCGCGCATACGCCGCGCGCGCATGTTCTCGCGATCAGCGATTGCACTGACACAGGCTACCAGACACTGGTAAAATTAGCGGGGAGACCGCGGTGGTCAATTCACTAAGCAGGATTAGAACCTGTGGAGGCTGGCACAATGCTTCAAGTGCTTTGCACAGAGACTACTCCATTATGCTATGGGATGGCTGTTTAATGTAGTGCTTTCGGTGTTCTATCAATTATGACAGTCGTGGTGGCTGGCGTGGCGTTTGTAAACCAAAAGCCCCCTTCTCGTAAAAAATGATTTTTATTTCTCTGGCTGTTGCAATTGATATCAGTGGTTAATATAGGTGCCCTCAGTAAACAAGCGCAACAAAAGACAGCAAACAGTTAGAAACAGTAGCGCAATTGGCTTCTTAAAGATGCATCGCGCATGCGCGCGCATGCATGTTCGCGATCAGCGATTGCACTGACACAGGCTACGGTAAAATTAGCGGGGAGACGCGGTGGTCAATTCACTAAGCAGGATTAGAACCTGTGAGGCTGGCACAATGCTTCAAGTGCTTTGCACAGAGACTACTCCATTATGCTATGGGATCGCTGTTTAATGTAGTGCTCGGTGTTCTATCAATTATGACAGTCTCGTGTGGGCTGGCCGTGGCGTTTGTAAACCAAAGGCCCTCCTTCTCGTAAAAATGATTTTTATTTCTCTGGCTGTTGCAATTGATATCAGTGGTTAATATGAGTGCCCTCAGTAAACAAGCGCAACAAAAGACAGCAAACAGTTAGAAACAGTAGCGCAATTGGCTTCTTAAAGAGATCGCATGCGCCGCCGCGCGCATGTTCTCGCGATCAGCGATTGCACTGACACAGGCTACCGGTAAAATTAGCGGGGAGACGCGGTGGTCAATTCACTAAGCAGGATTAGAACCTGTGGCTGGCACAATGCTTCAAGTGCTTTGCACAGAGACTACTCCATTATGCTATGGGATCGCTGTTTAATGTAGTGCTCGGTGTTCTATCAATTATGACAGTCTCGTGGCGCTGGCCGTGGCGTTTGTAAACCAAAGGCCCTCCTTCTCGTAAAAAATGATTTTTATTTCTCTGGCTGTTGCAATTGATATCAGTGGTTAATATGAGTGCCCTCAGTAAACAGCGCAACAAAAGACAGCAAACAGTTAGAAACAGTAGCGCAATTGGCTTCTTAAGAGATCATACGCTTGCGCGCCGCCGCATGTTCACCGATCAGCGATTGCACTGACACAGGCTACACTGGTAAAATTAGCGGGGAGACGCGGTGGTCAATTCACTAAGCAGGATTAGAACCTGTGGAGGCTGGCACAATGCTTCAAGTGCTTTGCACAGAGACTACTCCATTATGCTATGGGATCGCTGTTTAATGTAGTGCTTTCGGTGTTCTATCAATTATGACAGTCTCGTGGCGCTGGCGTGGCGTTTGTAAACCAAAGGCCCTCCTTCTCGTAAAAAATGATTTTTATTTCTCTGGCTGTTGCAATTGATATCAGTGGTTAATATGAGTGCCCTCAGTAAACAGCGCAACAAAAGACAGCAAACAGTTAGAAACAGTAGCGCAATTGGCTTCTTAAGAGATCGCGCCGCCGCATCCGCGCATGTTCTCGCGATCAGCGATTGCACTGACACAGGCTACCAGACACTGGTAAAATTAGCGGGGAGACGCGGTGGTCAATTCACTAAGCAGGATTAGAACCTGTGAGGCTGGCACAATGCTTCAAGTGCTTTGCACAGAGACTACTCCATTATGCTATGGGATCGCTGTTTAATGTAGTGCTTCGGTGTTCTATCAATTATGACAGTCTCGTGGCGCTGGCGTGGCGTTTGTAAACCAAAGGCCCTCCTTCTCGTAAAAAATGATTTTTTATTTCTCTGGCTGTTGCAATTGATATCAGTGGTTAATATGAGTGCCCTCAGTAAACAAGCGCAACAAAAAGACAGCAAACAGTTAGAAACAGTAGCGCGCAATTGGCTTCTTAAAGATCGCGCGCGCTTGCGCGCGCGCATGTTCTCGCGATCAGCGATTGCACTGACACAGGCTACCAGACACTAAAACTAGCGGGGAGACCGCGGTGGTCAATTCACTAAGCAGGATTAGAACCTGTGAGGCTGGCACAATGCTTCAAGTGCTTTGCACAGAGACTACTCCATTATGCTATGGGATGGCTGTTTAATGTAGTGCTCGGTGTTCTATCAATTATGACAGTCTCGTGGCGCTGGCCGTGGCGTTTGTAAACCAAAGGCCCTCCTTCGTAAAAATGATTTTTTATTTCTCTGGCTGTTGCAATTGATATCAGTGGTTAATATGAGTGCCCTCAGTAAACAAGCGCAACAAAAGACAGCAAACAGTTAGAAACAGTAGCGCAATTGGCTTCTTAAGAGATCGCGCCTTGCGCCATACGCATGTGTTCGCGATCAGCGATTGCACTGACACAGGCTACGGTAAAATTAGCGGGGAGACCGCGGTGGTCAATTCACTAAGCAGGATTAGAACCTGTGAGGCTGGCACAATGCTTCAAGTGCTTTGCACAGAGACTACTCCATTATGCTATGGGATCGCTGTTTAATGTAGTGCTTTCGGTGTTCTATCAATTATGACAGTCTCGTGGCGCTGGCCGTGGCGTTTGTAAACCAAAGGCCCTCCTTCTCGTAAAAAATGATTTTTTATTTCTCTGGCTGTTGCAATTGATATCAGTGGTTAATATGAGTGCCCTCAGTAAACAGCGCAACAAAAGACAGCAAACAGTTAGAAACAGTAGCGCAATTGGCTTCTTAAGAGATCGCGCTTGCCGCGCGCATGTTGTTCGCGATCAGCGATTGCACTGACACAGGCTACCAGACACTGGTAAAATTAGCGGGGAGACGCGGTGGTCAATTCACTAAGCAGGATTAGAACCTGTGAGGCTGGCACAATGCTTCAAGTGCTTTGCACAGAGACTACTCCATTATGCTATGGGATGGCTGTTTAATGTAGTGCTTCGGTGTTCTATCAATTATGACAGTCGTGGCGCTGGCGTGGCGTTTGTAAACCAAAGGCCCTCCTTCGTAAAAAATGATTTTTATTTCTCTGGCTGTTGCAATTGATATCAGTGGTTAATATGAGTGCCCTCAGTAAACAAGCGCAACAAAAGACAGCAAACAGTTAGAAACAGTGCGCAATTGGCTTCTTAAAAGATCGCCGCGCATGCGCGCGCATGTTCTCGCGATCAGCGATTGCACTGACACAGGCTACAGACACTGGTAAAATTAGCGGGGAGACGCGGTGGTCAATTCACTAAGCAGGATTAGAACCTGTGGCGCTGGCACAATGCTTCAAGTGCTTTGCACAGAGACTACTCCATTATGCTATGGGATGGCTGTTTAATGTAGTGCTTTCGGTGTTCTATCAATTATGACAGTCTCGTGGCGCTGGCCGTGGCGTTTGTAAACCAAAGGCCCTCCTTCTCGTAAAAAATGATTTTTATTTCTCTGGCTGTTGCAATTGATATCAGTGGTTAATATGAGTGCCCTCAGTAAACAGCGCAACAAAAGACAGCAAACAGTTAGAAACAGTAGCGCAATTGGCTTCTTAAAGATCGCCGCATGCGCCGCTTGCGCATGTTTCGCGATCAGCGATTGCACTGACACAGGCTACCCGGTAAAATTAGCGGGGAGACGCGGTGGTCAATTCACTAAGCAGGATTAGAACCTGTGAGGCTGGCACAATGCTTCAAGTGCTTTGCACAGAGACTACTCCATTATGCTATGGGATGGCTGTTTAATGTAGTGCTCGGTGTTCTATCAATTATGACAGTCTCGTGGCGCTGGCGTGGCGTTTGTAAACCAAAGGCCCTCCTTCTGCGTAAAAAATGATTTTTATTTCTCTGGCTGTTGCAATTGATATCAGTGGTTAATATGAGTGCCCTCAGTAAACAGCGCAACAAAAAGACAGCAAACAGTTAGAAACAGTAGCCAATTGGCTTCTTAAGAGATCGCGCGCCGCCGCCCGCGCATGTTCTCGCGATCAGCGATTGCACTGACACAGGCTACACGGTAAAATTAGCGGGGAGACGCGGTGGTCAATTCACTAAGCAGGATTAGAACCTGTGAGGCTGGCACAATGCTTCAAGTGCTTTGCACAGCGACTACTCCATTATGCTATGGGATGGCTGTTTAATGTAGTGCTTCGGTGTTCTATCAATTATGACAGTCACCGTGGCGCTGGCGTGGCGTTTGTAAACCAAAGGCCCTCCTTCTCGTAAAAAAATGATTTTTATTTCTCTGGCTGTTGCAATTGATATCAGTGGTTAATATGAGTGCCCTCAGTAAACAGCGCAACAAAAGACAGCAAACAGTTAGAAACAGTAGCGCAATTGGCTTCTTAAGAGATCGCATGCGCGCGCGCGCGCGCATGTTCTCGCGATCAGCGATTGCACTGACACAGGCTACCGGTAAAATTAGCGGGGAGACGCGGTGGTCAATTCACTAAGCAGGATTAGAACCTGTGGAGGCTGGCACAATGCTTCAAGTGCTTTGCACAGAGACTACTCCATTATGCTATGGGATCGCTGTTTAATGTAGTGCTCGGTGTTCTATCAATTATGACAGTCTCGTGGCGCTGGCGTGGCGTTTGTAAACCAAAGGCCCTCCTTCTCGTAAAAATGATTTTTATTTCTCTGGCTGTTGCAATTGATATCAGTGGTTAATATGAGTGCCCTCAGTAAACAGCGCAACAAAAGACAGCAAACAGTTAGAAACAGTGCGCAATTGGCTTCTTAAGAGATCGCCGCGCGCCGCCGCGCATGTTCTCGCGATCAGCGATTGCACTGACACAGGCTACGGTAAAATTAGCGGGGAGACGCGGTGGTCAATTCACTAAGCAGGATTAGAACCTGTGTGACGCTGGCACAATGCTTCAAGTGCTTTGCACAGAGACTACTCCATTATGCTATGGGATCGCTGTTTAATGTAGTGCTTTCGGTGTTCTATCAATTATGACAGTCTCGTGGGCTGGCGTGGCGTTTGTAAACCAAAGGCCCTCCTTCTCGTAAAAAATGATTTTTATTTCTCTGGCTGTTGCAATTGATATCAGTGGTTAATATAGGTGCCCTCAGTAAACAAGCGCAACAAAAGACAGCAAACAGTTAGAAACAGTAGCAATTGGCTTCTTAAAGATCATGCGCTTCGCGCGCGCATGTTCTCGCGATCAGCGCGATTGCACTGACACAGGCTACTGGTAAAATTAGCGGGGAGACGCGGTGGTCAATTCACTAAGCAGGATTAGAACCTGTGAGGCTGGCACAATGCTTCAAGTGCTTTGCACAGAGACTACTCCATTATGCTATGGGATGCGGCTGTTTAATGTAGTGCTCGGTGTTCTATCAATTATGACAGTCTCGTGGGCTGGCCGTGGCGTTTGTAAACCAAAGGCCCTCCTTCTCGTAAAAAAATGATTTTTATTTCTCTGGCTGTTGCAATTGATATCAGTGGTTAATATGAGTGCCCTCAGTAAACAGCGCAACAAAAGACAGCAAACAGTTAGAAACAGTGCGCAATTGGCTTCTTAAGAGATCGCCGCGCGCCGCTTGCGCGCATGTTCTCGCGATCAGCGATTGCACTGACACAGGCTACGGTAAACTGGTAAAACGGGGAGACGCGGTGGTCAATTCACTAAGCAGGATTAGAACCTGTGAGGCTGGCACAATGCTTCAAGTGCTTTGCACAGCGACTACTCCATTATGCTATGGGATGGCTGTTTAATGTAGTGCTCGGTGTTCTATCAATTATGACAGTCTCGTGGCGCTGGCCGTGGCGTTTGTAAACCAAAGGCCCTCCTTCTCGTAAAAAATGATTTTTTATTTCTCTGGCTGTTGCAATTGATATCAGTGGTTAATATGAGTGCCCTCAGTAAACAAGCGCAACAAAAGACAGCAAACAGTTAGAAACAGTGCGCAATTGGCTTCTTAAAGATCGCCGCGCCGCATGCGCGCATGTTCTCGCGATCAGCGATTGCACTGACACAGGCTACAGACGGTAAAATTAGCGGGGAGACGCGGTGGTCAATTCACTAAGCAGGATTAGAACCTGTGAGGCTGGCACAATGCTTCAAGTGCTTTGCACAGAGACTACTCCATTATGCTATGGGATGCGCTGTTTAATGTAGTGCTCGGTGTTCTATCAATTATGACAGTCTCATTGGCGCTGGCCGTGGCGTTTGTAAACCAAAGGCCCTCCTTCACCGTAAAAATGATTTTTATTTCTCTGGCTGTTGCAATTGATATCAGTGGTTAATATGAGTGCCCTCAGTAAACAGCGCAACAAAAGACAGCAAACAGTTAGAAACAATGCGCAATTGGCTTCTTAAAGAGATCGCGCCATGCGCCGCGCCGCATGTTCTCGCGATCAGCGATTGCACTGACACAGGCTACTGGTAAAATTAGCAGGGGGAGACGCGGTGGTCAATTCACTAAGCAGGATTAGAACCTGTGAGGCTGGCACAATGCTTCAAGTGCTTTGCACAGAGACTACTCCATTATGCTATGGGATGGCTGTTTAATGTAGTGCTTTCGGTGTTCTATCAATTATGACAGTCTCGTGGCGCTGGCGTGGCGTTTGTAAACCAAAGGCCCTCCTCCTCGTAAAAATGATTTTTATTTCTCTGGCTGTTGCAATTGATATCAGTGGTTAATATGAGTGCCCTCAGTAAAACAGCGCAACAAAAGACAGCAAACAGTTAGAAACAGTAACGCAATTGGCTTCTTAAGAGATGATCGCACGCATGCGCGCATGTTCGCGATCAGCGATTGCACTGACACAGGCTACTGGTAAAACTAACGGGGAGACCGCGGTGGTCAATTCACTAAGCAGGATTAGAACCTGTGAGGCTGGCACAATGCTTCAAGTGCTTTGCACAGAGACTACTCCATTATGCTATGGGATCGCTGTTTAATGTAGTGCTTTCGGTGTTCTATCAATTATGACAGTCTCATTGGCGGCTGGCGTGGCGTTTGTAAACCAAAGGCCCTCCTTCTCGTAAAAAATGATTTTTATTTCTCTGGCTGTTGCAATTGATATCAGTGGTTAATATGAGTGCCCTCAGTAAACAAGCGCAACAAAAGACAGCAAACAGTTAGAAACAATGCGCAATTGGCTTCTTAAAGAGATCGCGCGCCTGCCTTGCGCATGTTCGCGATCAGCGATTGCACTGACACAGGCTACCGGTAAAATTAACGGGGAGACGCGGTGGTCAATTCACTAAGCAGGATTAGAACCTGTGAGGCTGGCACAATGCTTCAAGTGCTTTGCACAGCGACTACTCCATTATGCTATGGGATGGCTGTTTAATGTAGTGCTCGGTGTTCTATCAATTATGACAGTCTCGTGGCGCTGGCGTGGCGTTTGTAAACCAAAGGCCCTCCTTCTCGTAAAAATGATTTTTATTTCTCTGGCTGTTGCAATTGATATCAGTGGTTAATATGAGTGCCCTCAGTAAACAGCGCAACAAAAAGACAGCAAACAGTTAGAAACAGTGCCAATTGGCTTCTTAAAGATTCTGCGCGTATCGCGCACGCATGTTCTCGCGATCAGCGATTGCACTGACACAGGCTACCGGTAAAATTAAAGCGGGAGACGCGGTGGTCAATTCACTAAGCAGGATTAGAACCTGTGGCGCTGGCACAATGCTTCAAGTGCTTTGCACAGAGACTAGTCCATTATGCTATGGGATCGCTGTTTAATGTAGTGCTTTCGGTGTTCTATCAATTATGACAGTCTCGTGGCGCTGGCCGTGGCGTTTGTAAACCAAAGGCCCTCCTTCTACCGTAAAAAATGATTTTTATTTCTCTGGCTGTTGCAATTGATATCAGTGGTTAATATGGTGCCCTCAGTAAACAGCGCAACAAAAGACAGCAAACAGTTAGAAACAGTAATGCAATTGGCTTCTTAAGAGATGCGCCGCTTGCACGCGCCGCGCGCATTATGTTCTCGCCCGATCAGCGTGCACTGACACAGGCTACGGTAAAATTAACGGGAGACCGCGGTGGTCAATTCACTAAGCAGGATTAGAACCTGTGGCACAATGCTTCAAGTGCTTTGCACAGCGACTACTCCATTATGCTATGGGATGCGGCTGTTTAATGTAATGCTTCGGTGTTCTATCAATTATGACAGTCTCGCATTGGCTGGCCGTGGCGTTTGTAAACCAAAGGCCCTCCTCCTCGTAAAAAATGATTTTTATTTCTCTGGCTGTTACAATTGATATCAGTAGTTAATACTGGTGCCCTCGGTAAACAGGCGCCAACAAAAGACAGCAAACAGTTAGAAACAATGCGCGAATTTGGCTTCTTAAAGTTGCCGCCACTTGCGCCGCATGTTCTGGCGATCAGCGGTGCACTGACACAGGCTACAGACACTGGTAAAACTAACGGGGAGACCGGGGTGGTCACGTCGAAGCAGGATTAGAACCTGTGAGGCTGGCACAATGCTTAAAGTGCTTTGCACAGCGACTACTCCATTATGCTATGGGATGGCTGTTTAGCGTAGTGCTTCGGTGTTCTATCAATTATGACAGTCGTGGCGCTGGCGTGGTTGTAAACCAAAGGCCCTCCTTCTCGTAAAAATGATTTTTATTTCTCTGGCTGTTGCAATTGATATCAGTGGTTAATATGGAGTGCCCTCAGTAAACAGCGCCAACAAAAGACAACAAACAATTTAAAACATTAACGCAATTAGCTTCTTAAAAGATCGCCTTTGCCGCCTGCGCCGCACGCATGTTCGCGATCAGCGATTACTGCGGCTTCTACAGGCTACGGTAAAATTAGCAGAGAGACATGATTGGTCAATTCACTAACAGGATTAGAGACCTGTGATGCTGGCAGCCTTTAAGTGCCTTTGCACAGAACTTCTCCATTATCTATGGGATCGCTGTTTAATGTGGTGCTGGGTGTTCTCAATTATGAAACAGTCTAAATGGCGCTGGCACGTGGCGTTGTAAACAAAGGCCCTCCTTCTAAGTAAAAATGATTTTTATTTCTCTGGCTGTTGCAATTGTGTAGTGGATTGTATGAGTGCCCTCAGTAAACAGCGCAACAAAAAGACGCTTGTGGTTGAGAAACAGTCACGCGGTGCAGCTGTAGAGATACATGCATACTGACTGCCGCGATCAGCATTGCACTGACACAGGCTACGGTAAAATTAACGGGAGACGCGTTAGTCAATTCACTAAGCAGGATTAGAACCTGTGGCTGGCACAATGCTTCAAGTGCTTTACAGAGACTGATCCATTATGCTATGGGATCGCTGTTTAATGTAGTGCTGGGTGTTCTATCCAATTATGACAGTGTCGTGGCGCTGGCCGTAGCGTTGTAAACCAAAGGCCCCCACTCCTTCTCGTAAAAATGATTTTTATTTCTCTGGCTGTTGCAATTGATATGATAGTTAATATGGGGTGCCTCAGTAAACAGCGCAACAAAAAGACGGCAAACAGTTAGAAACAGTCACGCAAATGGCTTCTTAAGAGATACATGCATGCCTTGCGCCACGCATGTTCTCGCGATCGGTGCACTGACCTGAGCTGGGGTAAAATTAACGGAGACATGATGGTCAA
>NW_025962444.1:0-45628 GCF_017589495.1 Alosa alosa
AAGTAGACAAATGAGTAGCCAAACAAGGACAATCAAGGCCTTGCTTACATACTGGCTGTCTTGTAGTTTGACACCACTCTCCTTTCTGTGAGTTTTCTGCTGGAGTCATATAATGAAATGCAACCCATACATCAGGATATCAGGAGCAAGGATCTGTGAAAACAATAAGTAGGGGGGGGGGGGGGGGACATAAAGATATGTCGAGAAAAACATATAGCAGGACCATCCCCTAAACAACACATCAGGACACCTTTCTTTCCTTTTTCATTTGATCACTACTGCAATTCATAGACATACGCACTCATTTCGATAATTTAACCAGAACGTTCTGGGAACCATAAATTGTTAGCTGGGTTGTCCGTCTTTTACCCTTATAAGACCATTGACTAAGAAATTGCACTAATTTCGCGTGATTCTAGTTGTTTTACAGCATGAAGGAGTTTTAGTCAGGATAAGTATCCCTATATTTTGTTCGAAACAACAACAAAAAAACACCTTTCCCGATTTAAATTCTTCGTTTTAGCCCGTCCCTGCTCAGTAATTTCCGTTTCAGGAAACGTACACTAACATATCTCACCACCTTTCCCGATTTAAATTCTTCGTTTTAGCCCGTCCCTGCTCGGTAATTTCCGTTTCTGATTGGATTCTGGGATCCCAATGTGTTCGTATCGTGGTCAACCATGTGAATCGATGATAACAGCCTTCTGAACCTGCTAGAAGGTGTAGATGGCCCCTTCTAACCCATAACTATGAGGCTGATTACGATTGATAACGCCCATTCAATCGAGTGATAACGTTCGAAGCGGGTGCTGTATATGTGAACGAGACGTGAACGGTACTGTTTTTCTTTTTAATAAACTACCTGTAGACTTACACAGTTCTCAATGCTTCGGTTTACATGTAGATACCCTCATTATGCTACGGTGTAAGTGTGTTGCTATTTGGAGCCTTGATAGCGATTTATTTTTACATCGTTGTTTGGTGGGTCATGTGACGAGCCGTCGAATCACAGCACAGCACCCAGAATGCATTGCAACACACCGCCATGAAGGGACTCATTGTTAGGTCAGCTTTAAATAGCATACAGAACCTATAATAATTAAACGTTGTCTGTAAGCTCCACAGATCGTGGCAATTGAATTGATTGTGGACTTCTTGCCGGGCAATGATGAGTAACTTAACTTGAATAGTAGTGATGCGTGGATGTACATAATATCTGTATGAAAATGTGTTTCTCAATGTAATAATCTATACAACTGTACACAAGACTAAGTTTGAATGGAGCTAGCTGGGCATAGGATTCGGAAAATACTTTCTCTATTTATTTTTTTAATGACCTATATGAACATGGTTTGGCTTTAAAAAAAGATGAGACAGCTCATCTTTTTTTACATGACCTTTACAACTGGTGCTGGCAAGGCATTGAACTGGGCTGAATGGATTTGGAAAATATATATATATATTTTTTAATGACCTGTATCAACATGGATTGGCTTTAAAAAAAAGATGAGGCAGCGCGAATCTTTTTTTACTTTACCTTTACACTTAGTGCTGGCAAGGCATTGAACTGGGCTTCATTCGAGGATTCCAACTGTACCTCATTCATGAAAATCGGACATACTGGTCAAAAGTTACATGCACACACCTTCATATACACAGACAGCCCAGCCCAGCCCATTAGAGCTCTGCCAGATGCCTCAGAACACTGCCAGGTGCAAGCTTAAACAATTAGAGCTGTGATGTCACAATCGGAATTAGAATCCTTGAACATTCCAGCCATTCATTCAATGGGGCCCAAAACGCCCGAAAACGACAAGGGCCAGCGACACGAAAGTAACAAGCAAGTTACACCGGTTCGGGCCTGAATTTTTGGAGTTCGAACCGCGTCGATAGCTCAAACGGTCTAGGAGCAGTAGTTCGGCCAAAAAGTGGGTGAAGTGGGTGATTTTTGGAGTTCGGCCAAAAAATGGGAGCTAGCTGGGCATGATGTGAATGTTTGCATATGGCTTATGTCAGGCTTTATATCAATATTTGTGTCTCGTTATTTGATTTTCTTCATATTTTTGCATTAATGTCACTAGGAAGCATGCCAATATAAATATATTCATTTATCTGTAATATGATTGGCTGGAACCTGACAATATAAGAACCATGATAGTGGGATAATCTATGGCTGAGCAATTTACAAAAATGTATGTAGGCCTACTGACAAATAGTTTACATTAGAATACATTATAATTTCGTCCCAATGAGGCTATGTAGAAATGTGTGCCATTTTAAAACCGGATTACTCAGGAACCACTTATTGCACAGAGGCATGCTTTATATCCTCGTCTTCGGTACGGTTTGCTGTTTATTGTGATATTGGGTTTGCCACGTGTTGTGTGAGTAATGGGTGTGCATTGTGTGCAAAATGCAAATATGATTAGCCTAAATTGCACGTCGGTTCAATGTTAATTTTCTCGCAAACCATATAAAACATATGTATAGGTTTAGTTTAGTTGAACCTCATCTGCCAGGTATTTGACCTACCAGGTTGACACTTCAGCGTGAAAAATACTCAATAATACTCATATTAATAATAATAATATAATATATAATATAATAATACACAGAGCTCTGTGAACAGCCAGCCTCTTTAGCAATGACCTTTTGTGTTTTGCCCTCCTTGTGCAAGGTGTCAATGGTCGTATTTTGGACAACTGTCAAGTCAGCAGTCTTCCCCATGATTGTATAGCCTACAGAACTAGACTGAGAGACCATTTAAAGGCCTTTGCAGGTATTTTGAGTTAATTAGCTGACAGGAGTGTGGCACCAGGTTTCTTCAATATTGAACCTTTTCACAATATTATAATTTTCTGAGATACTGAATTTCATTAGTTGTCAGTTATAATCATCAAAATTAAAAAGAAATAAACACATGAAATATATCAGTCTGTATGGAATGAATGTATACATTATACAAGTTTCACTTTTTGAATGGAATTACTGAAATAAATTAAAATTTTCATGATATTCTAATTATATGACCAGCACCTGTATATAAATACATATGCAATGACAAAGCGAAAGAGAGAGAGAGATAGAGAGAGAATGTATTATTGTGTCAATGATATCTTGTTTCACTACTTTGCTCTTGTGGTTTTAGCGAACTGACTAACTGAGGTAACTGACTAAAAGAAAATATGTCCTTCATACAACTATATATATACCATCAACAGGATGAAATTGATATCAACATTAGTTGTATGTGAAATATACAGTATGTATTAAAGTGTGATATTGCTGCATAGTGTGTTTGTTCATTTAGCACTCTGAGGCCATGTGGTCTGAGATGTGAGAAGAGAGTGTGTATCTGTAAGCCCTGAAAGCATGCAGGAGTTAGTACTTCAGCATCTAGCGTTAGATGTGCTGACTTCACATAAGGAGCTGTGTTTCCTGGGCTTGTGAAGAGCAGTGTCTGGACAAGTTAAGCATACTCTCACAGGACCTCCTGCTCCACACAGACTGAGCTTCATACAAGTCTGCAATTCATCAACCAGCTGATCCACAACCAAACTGGCACCGAGAAACATGGCAAGTCCAACCTCTGTCTTTGTACATCTCTTCTATTCCTCTCTTTTCATCCTCTCTCTCATTCTTTGTTGTATTGTCTTTAACATGTCCTCATCTCTTTTACTTTGTTCTTTCTTGATGAAAAGTGTGTGTGTGTGTATGTTTGTGTGTGAATGAGTGAGGGACTGAGTGAGTGTGTGTGTGTGTGTGTGTTTGTTTGTCTGTGTTTGTGTGTGTGTGTATGTGTGTTTGTGAGTGAGTGAGCCAAAAGCAACAATGCTCATGAGTCTCCTCCTGCCTTCCCATCATGCAATGGCTCTCAGAACCACCCTGTGGTTTAATGTAGAATAGAGCGATTACTTACAGAACACAACAATATGACTATTTTGTGTTGTGTACCGTTTACACAGGTGTGCAAGTGTTCCATGCTGTCTTATGTATTGCCTCTACAGGTGTGTGAGTGTTCCATGTTGTGTTGTCATGTTGCCTACACAGATGTATGCAGGTGTGTGAGTAGTTCATGGGAGTAGGGATGGACTGGGTATAAAAAAAATCTCCTGGACTGTCTTCCAAACAGGCCCAATACCATTTGCGCGCACACACACATAGCTGTCTATCATAATACAGTCTTACAGAAGGCTACTATGCCAGTGAAATTATCACATTCAAAATAGTCAGTCCGATTTTACAAAAATGTCAGGGCGGAACAAGTCCGGTTCGCCCTTTCGGGACTTATTATGACCTCCGCGCAGCGAAGCGGCGGTCATATAGGTTTAGTCAGAATTTTATTTATTTTTTTTTTTCTTTTTCGCATGCCCAAATTTCCGTCAATGAGTCCCGGACACTGAAAGACCGGGTACCGCTAAAACTTGGTGGGCATGTAACCCCACATGGATAGCATGGAACCATCGATTTTCGTTTTTGATCTGTAGCCCCCTGCTGGACTGGACCCCGAAAGGAGGGTAGGGCAGACACAGTTTTCTGTGAATATCTCGAAAACCGTAGGGTTTAGGAGGACCATTTTTTTTTTGTATGTTGATCTCAAGGGGACATGTCAACCCATTCCATAACCACTCATTTCATGTATAGCGCCACCTAGTTAAACACAAAAAAGTAAAAATGAGGTGTTGTAATTGAAGGTATCTGTGACCTAACATAGTCAAAACTGCACAAAATTGGAAGTGTAGGATCATTATGACACCCTCTGTATGCACACCAAATTTTGTGGAATTCTGTTCATGGGGGGCCACACAATAAATTAATTTATGTTACTATACACCAACTGGCCTGTAGGTGGCCGGAGACAGTTTTCTGTGAATATCTCGAGAACCGTAGGGCCTAGGAGGTCCACCTTTTTTATGTATGTTTGTCTTAAGGGGGCATGTCAACCCATCCCATTACCACTTATTTCATGTATAGCGCCACCTAGTTAAAAATTAAAAAGCAAGAAATTAGGTGTTTTCATCACTATATCTCTGGCTGACAAGGTCCAAACTGCACGAAATTAAAAAGTGTAGGATCATTATGACACCCTCCGAATGCATGCCAAGTTTTGTGTACTTTCGTTCATGGGGGGCCTTACAATAAAATAATTTATGTGTACATTTAGTGACGTACACCAACAAGGATTCGGGACACTGAAAAGACCGGGGTACACAAAACTTGGTGGGCATTTACCCCCACATGGATAGCATGGAACCGTCATTTTTCGTTTTGATCTGTAGCCCCCCCCCGCTGGACTGGCCCCCCAAAGGAGGTAGGGCAGACACAGTTCTCTGTGAATATCTTGAGAACTGTAGGGCCTAGGATGACCATTTTTTCCGTATGTTTGCCTCCCATTTCATGTGCACACATGTGCACAAACAGATACACACACACACACACACATACATTCACAGTAATCATGCGTATGACACATACTCACACAGTAGACATATGTGCGGCTTGCATGCACAGGCACATACGCAGGCACACACACAAGCACGCACACACACACACACTCACACACACACACACACCCACACACATAACATAAACATAACACAAACAATCAAGAATTTCTCAGAATTATGAACAGGCAAGATGGAGGTGGGGTTGTATAAAATTAATTTTACATGTGAAATCTATCAACTAATCATGTTTTGGTACTTGTTGTCTAGCAGATACCAGTGAGAATTGAGTGTGGATAATGCAATTTAGTGAGACAGTTAGAATCATATAGGCCTTTCAGCGTGATTTCTTTTTGTGGAAAAAATGTGCTGGACTGGGCGGCGGTCATATTTTATCTAGTTTTCCCAATAATGACCGGCGTTCTATACATTATCCCTTACTTATTGTCCATAGGAGTGTGCAGGTGTGTGAGTAGTGTATTATGTGTTATTGTCCATAGGAGTGTGCAGGTGTGTGAGTAGTGTATGTTGTGTTATTGTCCATAGGAGTGTGCAGGTGTGTGAGTAGTGTATTATGTGTTATTGTCCATAGGTGTGTGCAGGTGTGTGAGTAGTCTGTGTTATGCTGTGTTATTGTCCATAGGTGTGTGCAGGTGTGTGTCTTCTCCTGTGTCTGCTCTGTTCTGACGTCGTCCTGGCTGAGAGTAACGGTGTGGACATCAACACTCTCAGGAAAATCACTGACTACTTCCAAGCCAAGTGAGTGACCTACACATGAGTCAAAAGCACACAGCATTGGACACATTAAGTTTTGCATTTATAGACAAAAATAAATCACAAATGTGAAATTATCAATATTTGTTTTCCAAAGGTGGGAAATAATCACATTTATCGCTATACTTGTAATATTAACAATAAAAAAAATGAAATGTGTGAAATATTTATTCACATTCTGATGTGTTTCATTCATTCATTTATTCATCTAAATATTAATGTGATGTGTGTTTACTGCAGGTTCAGTCCTGGTGAAAATAAGCCATATGCCGTGGCCATAAATGTCCACCAGGATTACTGCTCCTCGAAGTTCGACTCCATCCAGGACAGGTTCCTCCCCAATGACACTCAGCAGGCGGTCCAGAAGGGCCTGAAGAAAAGCTTCTACAAAGGCCAGGAGCTCATGGCAGCCAAGACGGTGGCCATGAAGGTCCAAAAGCTCAGCGTCCGTGCCGAGTACATCCTGCTGTACCCACCCAACCCCAGCAAGTCCCCCTTGCAGGTCCTGCTGGACAGAACTGAACCGGACAGCTGCGTCGTGTTCTACACCCTCACGGCCCCCTGCGTGAGGTCCTGCGCCAACGTCAACGGCCCCTACAGCCTCCTTCCGGGCCTGGACCTGTTCACCAAGTACCAGGGCCCCAAGGCCTTTGTGTTCTCACAGCCCTGGAATGGTGACGAGGATGCTTCCCGAAGCTTGAAGGAGATTGACCAGCGTGTGCCCCTCTACCGTTGCACGCCTCAGTGTGTCGCCTGCAGGGGTAGTCAGGGAGATGACCCCATCAACAAGGAGTGCATTAATTAACACAATATCACCCACATCACCTAGGACTGCATTCACTAACACAAGATCACCCAGGACTGCATTAACTAAAACAGGGTGACCCACATCACCATAGGCTAACACAGGTCAACTCACAATGATGTTGACAAGAGACTGTATTTTGGGGTGGCCATACAAATAATTTTATACATTTTCATATCTGTATATATAGCAACATTTTAGGCTACCATATAGCCCTGTTTTGACCAATATCGGAGTGGCATGTTTAATTCAAAATGTATGGTTTCTGTCTATTTTGCACAGAATGTCATGTTTGTCCTGTGTGGCACTGTGTTAAATATGCTTAATTGTCTGGGTAAAAAAAGATAATCTGTAATAGTACTCTTGACAATCATTTCTTGAATGCAACAGAGAAAAACTTTCCCTGATTGTGAAATGCCTTTGCAAAACTGTTAACTTAGTTAGCTTTCTGATCTACACCACTGGAGAACACCGGTGCTCAATAAAAGATTCTTGCTTGTTTGTCAGTTTGACACTGTTGTCAGTTCGACACTGGTGTACAGTGGTGGGAGGTGTGACGTGAGTGGTGCGTATGTTATTTCTAAGAGTAAGCATTTAAAAGCCCACAGATGACCTCACTTCACACATAGAATGGCACAGTTTAAGTCCCCTATTCATCATCACTGACAACCTGAGGAGGTTCAGCTCGACTACAACTCTCAACATCCGGATTTTGACATCCAACACTGGCACCTTCAACAACATGGCAAGTCGTATGTTTTATTATATCGATGTATTAAGTATGAGTATATGAAACTATTTCGGTAACACTTTACTTGACGGGTGAGTTCATAACACATTCATAGCAGCTGTCATAAACTGCACATAAAGCATTCATGACCGTTTCATGAGACATTACTCAACATTCATACCAAACCTTTCATGAATGTGGAAGACAGAACGACGACAACTTGTCATTGACAACATTTTGACTGCTTTGTGAATGATCTGAAGACAGTTTGGTTTTGAGCACAGGTACAACTTTTTTTTTCAGGCAAGTTTTGCAGAGGTTGTCAGAGGTTTTGTGAATGTAGTATTAGATTTAGGGTTTGAGAAAAGGGTAGACGGTTTCAAAAAATGTGTTTTGGTTTCATAGCAATTGTGAAAAACTGTAAACCAGTTGACAACAGCTGACTGGCTCCATCTAGTGGCAACCTGTCAGAATAGCATACAGCTTGACAGACTTCTACTTTCTTCAGTTTATGAACCATTCATGACACTTCCACAGACAGGGCCATGCATTTCATGTGAGAACATTAAGCATTCACATTATGTGGCTATGGGATGTTAGGGAGGAGGGCTCCTCTAAGGTGAAAAAATAGGGAAATTTAGCGAGAAATGCTAACATTGCTTACTGTGTCGTATGTTACATTTAGATTTATTCATTCAGTGCCACTAGGATATGGTTTAGTGCAGCAATGAGTACTACTATATAGAATAGAATTACAGTTCAAGCAAGGTGTGTGTGTGTGTGTGTGTGGGGCGGGGGGGGGGGGGGGTCAGGGTAGAGGAAAAAAAGGTAGTGGTGAGAGCTAGATCAGCTTGTCCAGCTGTTAGCATTGCTAAGAGAGGAAGTACTCTCAGAAGAGTTGGGTCCTTAGGAGGTTTTTGAAGATAGAGAGGGATGAGGTATGTACTGTTGGGCTATATCAGTATGTCTGTATGTCTTCCAGATACAAACCATACGTACCGGGAGTGAAGCAGTATGCTGTGGCTGTTAATATACCCAAGGAGCAGTGTGGAAAAAGTTTAACAAAACAGTCATCAATGGCAAGAAAGTTAGGAGAGAGTTGGTGAGAAAGCAAGTCTATGACGGTGAGAAGAGAACGTCATCGCTGCTAGACCTAGACGTGACCCCGGTGCAAATGAGGCCTGTGATTAACATGCAGAGTCCATCCTGCTGGCTAGAGGGAGAGCGACTCTCATGAGAAAACAGCTGGCCAGAGACGGACACTGTGCCATGTTCTGCACCTACATAAGTATAAATATAAGTATATATACTCTTTTGATCCCGTGAGGGAAATTTGGTCTCTGCATTTATCCCAATCCGTGAATTAGTGAAACACACTCAGCACACAGTGAACACACACTAATCCCGGCGCAGTGAGCTGCCTGCAACAACAGCGGCGCTCGGGGAGCAGTGAGGGGTTAGGTGCCTTGCTCAAGGGCACTTCAGCCGTGGCCTACTGGTCGGGGTTTGTACCGGCAACCGTCCGGTTACAAGGTCGAAGTGCTAACCAGTAGGCCACAGCTGCCTACATGTCTCCCTGCCTGAAGCACTGTGTGAATGAGAGGGAGAAATGTATGTTTTTCCCATGAAACCCCCAATAATTTATGTAAAAGTCTGTGTCAAATGCCTATGATGTATGTAGTGTGTATGTCTGTATGTGTCATTCCTATGTCTCTGACCATGTATGTGCCATTCTGTGCTTGCGACCATACAAGATGAAAAGCGGTATGGAAAATGTGAGAAAGAATTTCCCTAAGGGGACAACTAATAAACTAACTAACTAACTAACTAAATCCATTGTCAATGATCTGTTTGGAGTCTTGGCACAAAGGAGCTGGCGTGAGATCTGGGAGGATGCCGGGGGGAAAGTTACTAGGCGTAAAGTTTTTTTCTAGAATCAATGATATCATCCCTCTTTATTGGTGGAAAAGGTGGCAAATGCTTCCAGTGTTTCACTGGTGGCAAGCTGTCAGATAACTGCAAAAAAAATAATAACCTGCATCAATTCTCTATAAAGCAAGAGCAACTAATATGAACTTTATTCCTACAATGTTTCCAAGTGAAGTCACAGACACACAGTGTTTGTGCTATTGTGATTAAATGTGCTTCAATTTATTTACGATGAAAGTATGTGAATGAATGAAAACTGGTTTAAAATGAGTACCTTTTCTGTTATACACAGGAAAGATCTTAAATTCTGGTTGCGGACATGTTGACTGATTAGCATCTTGTTGGGGAAACAGTGACTGATTAGCATCCAAGCCAAATTAATACTATAAAAACAGGACATAGGATACAACAGCAAAACACAATGGGCTCACGCTTCAGCTCTCTCCTTACAATTGCCTCAAGACACGCTGTACCTGGGAAAGACATTCCTTCACAATACAGCAAGCATTGTCCTCAGAAGGAGAAGGAGGGCAATAGTTGTTGTAGACTGTGATATGAGGGTAGATGCCATCGCATGCAGATACCTGACAAATATCTACAGTTTGTCTGTAGTATATCACAAACATTGTCAAGTGAGGAAATAGATTTGGGTTAGTGGTTCAGTTGCTGAGGAGCCTAGACCTAAATATGAGGGTAGATGCCATACATATCATGTAAAGCATTTTTTAGTCAATTTAAAAATCGCCTTAATTACATGGCAGTGATGCAATTGGATGCAAATTTTTATAAAATACTATAACTGGTAGTTGCATTGTGTGTGTGTGTGTGTGTGTGTGTGTGTGTGTGTGTGTGTGTGTTGGGCGGTGGAGGGGTTGCCTTCAGATTGATCCATCTTTTTACATTTTCTGGTTAGAAACATATTGCTGCTGTTACAAACAAATAAAACCTTGTGTATGAGTGTGGTGAAATGGGTTTCCCCTTGAGTCATCTTGACTAACAGGTTATTGATTAGGGGACGTGACCTGGATTGGTATTTAAGGAAGTGGCTTTCGACTGACAGGTACGTCGTTCAGTCAGTGAAAGGACTTCCTGGTTAGTGACGTGGGATACCGGTAGCTTGGTGTGCGTGTAGGTGAAACCGCTGGCTCAATAGTGCGGTTGGTATTTGCTTTGGAAACTCGCATGCACTACGTCCAGTGGACCGCAACGCGAGAAACTTGTTGGTGTCAGTTTGCTATCAGCAGTAGAGTGGTGAGTGCGTTGTCTCTCCTCCTCGTACCTGTAAGTGGAGCATAGGATCGCCAGCTTTGAGCTTTTGTTGTGCTTTACAGATTGGCCTACATTCTGGCTATACTCATTGGCTGTTCCCACGTCCTAAGAGACTGCTGCTTTGTCTCCTTTTAGTGTTTGTCTTGTCATTATTACTTTAGTAATGTCATGTCCAATTATTAGGATATTTGTTTAGTCTGTGATCTTTCTAGCCACTGGCTCTGGCTGGTGCTAGGACTTTTGTTTTGTTTGTTCCAAGGCATGCTTGGGCTATGCAGTGCTGTGTCGCCGTTTCTCTGGCCTAACCTGCATGCACTCTTTGTACTTTTGTTTGTTGGTTGTGGGATAAACCCCGTTCTGCCTGTGTTGCTCTGCTTGCTGTGCATGTGCATGTTTGTGTGTGTGTGTGTGTGTGTGTGGGCACGTGGGTGTATGCATGCTGGTTTATAATCCCAATGCTGTAACCAGGATTGCTGTTCTTCCCCGGCTTGGGATAACCCCCAGTCTGTCTGTGTTGCTACCCTGCTTGCTGTGCATGTGCATGTTGGTGTGTATGTGCGTGGGTGTGTATGCATGCCGGTTTACAATCCCAATGCTGTGACCAGGGTGGCTGTCCCATTTGACCATTGATCTGTGCGGAGCTGGAGCACCAAACCTGCTGCTTAAGATAAGTAGCCATTTGTAGTACTGCTAGCATACCTGGATTGTAAGATCAATCACTCTGTTAATCAGTGCTTGTGTCTCCTCTTCCCCTCTGTCAGACAGGAGCAGTGTGGCCCACATGAGTGGAGGACTGAGTTAGTGGTGGAGGCCTTCACTTTCCCTTGCTGTGTGCACATTGAGGTGTCTTTTGCTTGGATTGCAGTGTTTCTCACGCATGGTGTGTATTTTCTGGACCCCCTCCCCTCTGTCCTGCAGTAGTCCGGCTCGCTGTGGTAAGCATCTGAGTAGTATATTATCATGAACTATCTGTCAAAATAAGCCCCGCCCCCTGAAATGTCATAAAACCACGCCCCCTTTTTATGCAAATTAGCCACGTGGTTGTCGCCACGTGTTTGTTATTGTTATTGTTTTGTGAGTCATGTGACAGTCATGTGACTGGTGTCAAACCCCTGGGCAGCCATATTGGATGTAAAGTCATGTGACAGTCATGTGTCTGTTGTCAAACAATGCCACGCCCCCCTTGGCATCCATATTGGATGTAGTGTCATGTGACAGTCATGTGCCTGATGTCGCATTTACCCTGGGCCATATTGGCCCCAAACCCACATGTGTGTTTTGTGGATAATGGGGAATCAGATAAACTTTGTAAGAGTTGTATATGTTTAGTGGTAAATGGGGATAGATATAAAGTGTGCTGCTAGCCCAGAGGAAAGAAAATGTTAAAATGAGAGCTCCTCTCTTTCTCAGTTGTTTCTCCTAGACAATAATGAGATCACAATGATATAAAAATGAGATTATTGCTTTTTTCTCCCCTTCTCAGGTTTGTCTCTGGAGCAAAAGAGTTAAGTTATCTCAGTGTAGACTCCCTTTAATATACAAAATGAGATCTCATCAATATTTTAAATAATGCTCAGTGTTGTCTAATTTATACATCTCATATTTTACTCAGGCTGATCCACCAGAGAGCTCTCTCTGTAAACTCATGCAATTCTCATTTCAGATCATTTTTTGGTAAATCTCAGATTAGGCTCCATCAGTTCTGTAAAAGAGATCTCTTCACAAGCTTGAACCGTTCTCATTCTAGTCATCTCAGTTTAGTCCTTTTTTGATTTGCAAAAGAGATCTCCAGCAAAGTCTTATACAATACTCAGACTTGCTCAATTTATATATCTCATATTTTACTCAGGCTTATCCATCAGAGAGCTCTCTAAGTGAACTAATGTAATGCTCATCCAGAACTATTTGTTTTATAAATTAGTCTGATCTGTAAGAGCTAGCTGTTGTACAACAATTCTCAAATGATTTTCATTGGCTTATTTGTTTTAATTGCACATATTTTCAAGTTCACATTTGCAAACAGTAGGCCTAACCATGTGATGTGACCACCACACATGGCGATGCTCTGACAGACCTCTGAAGTTAAGCCTACAAAAAAAGCTACCATCTATGCCCATACAAGGAGATCACCTGTTAAATTCTCGCGCGGGGAGGCGACTAAATCGGAGGCAGAGCGTTTTCCTCAACACACTTTTTTGTCCTCAACCTTCGGTAGATATTATAATCAATGGTGCGTGAAGGCGGCAAATTTGATTTTTGCTACCCCAGAGCTAACTTGTGACTTGTTAGCAAGTTAGAGAAATCAAGTTAGACTCCAGAGGTCTATGATGGTCGGACGTGACAAACTTCGGCGTGCAGAAGACTCCTACCAGAAAATGCAGTCTAGATTTGGCCCAGTGAAACCAAGTGAAGCGGTGTGTGGGTATGAAGGATTGTGCAGAACTTGCCACCACGAAAACTCAGAGAAGGTACATTAACATTTTGGTAATTTGCTAACGTTCTTGCATATTTTTAGACTCAATATATAATTGAACAACCTGACAAAGCAGCACAGAAAGTTAGCTAGCTAGTTAATGTTAGCTACTTGTAAGTTACATCACTGGCTGTGCCGCTTGTATATAAAGCTAACGTTAGACAATTTAACGTTGCTAGCTTACTTTTACCTTATACAGCTTTAGTCTGTATGTTTTGAATGGTGTTAAGCCATGCTGTAGCCAAAATGCCGCGGAATTTTAAAATGTCTTTGGGATGTCAGTCAAGATGATGAAGCTAACGTTATTGCCACTGGTTTAAACTGGTTCCAGCTCAATTCCACTGAAAAGAGGCCGGCAGCTCTGGAAGACTACGCTAGACCATCAGATCAAATTGCTGAACAAACAGCGTGCCAAAATGGTAAGTATATTTCCCCACAATATGTTCTCACTTTTGTTTAACCTGCTATAAATTACAGCATATTGTAACAGGGTGAAAGGGGCATTCTTGTAACCCAGGTAAACTAGGAAGTAGCTTTGCTGCAGTGGAGGGATAGTGAAATAGGCAAGTCAGCATCTGCAGTCATGAATAACTTGCCAGTCAACATTTCTTTTGCAATTAATAGAATCTGTAGCATGCAAATCAAACCAGCTATTAGCCTAATATAAAACCATGATATATCTAGGTATGGTGAAGGGTATGTGATGTGGGGTTATCTATCTATCTTTTTAATTACAAAGGCCAAGGGAACTTTATCAGGATGCATAGTATCCTGAGTCCATTCAATAACTGGCCTTTAAAATAAAAATCTGCCTGCCTCTATGGGATTTATTAATTTACGATACCTGGTTCATTCACAAAGAATATTGGTGTGTTTAAAGGTTGGATTTTTTTTGTGGAGCGGCTCTCTGGATGGACAGCTGTGGAATCCATAAAAAGGTCAAGAAAGGCTTTTTTGTTACGAGGGCTGGAGTTTCCAAAACATCCATGAAGCTGGGGTAATTTTCTCTTATTTTAAATTATTTCCAATTGTGGTGAGCATTATTGGTGGGCTTTTTTTTATAAAGGGTAGACCTCTATTGCACTAAAATTATTCAACCTTTATACAGTTAACATCAAACTGTGTAGCTACGAAAGCTACAAAATCACATTGTCATAGAAATGATAGAGGCGAAATTTCCACTAGGTTTTATGAAGATATTTTACAGATGGGCTGAACATACATCAAAAGTAAAAAAAATGACATGGCCAAAATGATTAACTCACCAACAATATTTGTTGTATGGTGTATACCAGGGATCACCAAATGGTGGACCCGCGATCGAGTCCCGGACCGTGGCGTGATCCTATCCGGACCCAGACCATAATAGCCTAATTTAGATTTTCACGTAAGATTTCAAAGCTGCGCTAAATGTTTCGTTGGTTAGGATAACAGCATTTACTTCAGGAGCTTCAGGAACCATCATTTTAGCTTGCTGCTACTCAGCCAGTGAAATCTGTGAATTCTGATAAAGTCGAGGTCAGTGAGTAAAGTAGCCTAGCCTACTATGGGGAAGAGACTGATAGCCTGAAACGGCGAGGAGAGGAGGCGGGACGAGAAACAATCAGATGGATATCTAAGTTAACGATAAGTAAGTTATTTTCAAATCATCGATTGCTCAAAGAGGAGGAAGCTAGACAGCGAGAACAGAGCTTTATATAGCGATACGGGGGCAATACCACGCAAAACTGTCCGTCCATTAGCGCCAACTAGGCTAAATATGGATGTGACAGTTTTGCCAGAATTGCCCTGGACCTCTTCTATTCTGAGACAGCGCTTTTAAAAATCGCCAATTTGAAGCACCTCTACTAGACAAAGCATATTGAGCAAGCATAGGGTAGGCTAGGCCCATTCAACAGTGAACTGAGACCACAGAATATTTTACGATTTAAGAAGGCAATATGATTGATCCACCACAATCTAGTTAAGCCGACATGCATTCACTGCCCAACAACGTGATGTTCCTGGGTTTCCAGGATTTCGGTCAACATAAAAAAACTAAAAAATTAAATTAAACTTGCTGATTAATGCCTTGTCTCAGCTCAAATTTTATTTTAAGTTCACGTTAAGATCTTTAAAATAGCCAAGGCTACTCAGTTTTCTCCCCAATCACTCTTATCTTGCCTTATTTCTCCTCATTTCGAATGTTGCTTTTTTAGGCTACTTATTTTTATTTCACATTAAACATTAGGCCTAGGCCTACAATCTTCTTTGAATTTCCCCTTGGGGATCAATAAAGTATCTATCTATCTATCTATCTATCTATCTATCTACAACTAGGCTCCATCCATCCATCCTAATATTATATATACACAGTGGCGATTCTAGACATTTTTTAACAAGGGGTGGCACTAGTGAGGCACTGATTCAAGGGTGGCATGAGGCAAAACATCCAGATAAACAGAAACAGGCTCAAGATGTGAAATTAGCACAAATACATTAGGGAAACCAGATGCAAACACCATACTCATAAATTGAAGGACAAAAAAACAAAATACCTTACTCTCACATAAAATGTCTTTGTACTTGAATAAAATTTAATACAAACATATTAAAGTTAATTATCTAAGTTGTCTGTCACTGGGCTATGCTGTTCTAAAAAATTCCATCATGGGGACATTAAAATATAATCAATTTTATTATATTACTGTAAATGAAGATATACAAAATATACTCATCCAAGACATTTCCCCACTCTATGGCCATCTATTTTTTGTAGCTGTTACAATAATCTGACCTGCTTTTTTTTTGTCTATTTGTTTATTTTCTCAAGAAACTTGAGGTTGGTATGAAGGAGTGTATTGTGTATGTGAGCAATTTCATCTTCCTGAATCTCAATATTACGATCACAACAAGTCTGGGCAAATTATTATGACCGGCGCGGGTCATATAGGTTTAGTCAGATTTTTTTTTTTTTTTTTTTTCGCATGTCCAAATTTCCGTCAATGATTCCGGGACACTGAAAGACCGGGTAGACAAAACTTGGTGGGCATGTAACCCCATATGGATAGCATGGAACCATCGTTTTTTAGTTTTGATCTGTAGCCCCCCACGCTGGACACAGTTTTCTGTGAATATCTCGAGAACCGTAAGGTTTAGGAGGACCACCTTTTTTTTTGTATGTTGATCTCAAGGGGCCATGTCAACCCATTCCATAACCACTAATTTCATGTATAAGCGCCACCTAGTTAAACACAAAAAAAAAAGTAAAATGAGGTGTTGTAATTGTAGGTATCTGTGACCTAACATAGTCAAAACTGCACGAAATTGGAAGTGTAGGATCATTTTGACACCTTCTGAATGCACGCCAAGTTTCGTGGGAATTTTGTTCATGGGGGCCACACAATAAATGAATTTCTGTTATATTACACCAACTGGCCTGTAGGGGGGCCGGGCACAGTTTTCTGTGAATATCTCGAGAACCGTAGGGCCTAGGAGAATCAACCTTTTTTATGTATGTTGATCTTAAGGGGCCATGTCAACCTATCCATTAACCTCTCATTTCATGTATAGCGCCACCTAGTTTAAAATGAAAAAGCAAAAATGAGGTGTTGTAATCGCAGGTATCTCTGGCTGACATGGTCAAAACTGCACGAAATTGGAAGTGTATGATCATTATGACACCCTCTGAATATATGCTAACTTTCATTGATTTTTGTTTATGGGGGGCCATATAATAAATTAATTTATGTGTACATTTAGTGACTGTACACCAACTGTCCTGTAGATGGTTGAACAGACTTTTCTGTGAATATCTTGAGAATTGTAGGGCCTAGAATGACCAGTTGTTTGCGTATGCTTGCCTCCAGGGCCCATGTAAAGCCATTCCATATGCACACATGTGCATACACAGATACACTATATATTATACTATATTATACTATACACATATGTTCAAAGTAGACATATGTACGCACACATACACACACAGTAGACATATGTACGCATGCATGCACATGCACACACACAGGGGCAAACACAGGGGGCAAACACAGGCACACACACAAGCACATGCACACACACACACACATACACACAAACACGTACACTTACATGCACATAATTCAGGAATTTCTCAGAAATATGAACAGGCAAGATGGGGGCGGGGTTGTATAAAATCATAGTAGGGTTGTATAAAATGTGTTATACATATGAAATTTATGAATTAATCATGTTTTTGTAATTTTTGTCTGGCAGATACCTGTGGGAATTGAGTGTTCATAATGCAATTCAGTGAGACAGTTAGAATCATATAGCCTATGCCTTTCATCTTTTGTTTTTAGCCAGCAGCCAGACCAGCAGATACCTTGACTTTGCTGAATTACTGAAGCTAAACAGGCTGAGTTAGTACTTGGGTAAGAGATCTTTTTGGAAGAGTAGGTTCCTGATGGAAGTGGTGTTAGTGGTTGCCCAGTAGGTGGCACTCTTCCCTGTGGCCAAAAGCCACCAAACAAATATTGATCCTAATACCCTATTGCAGTAACAGGGACACTGTACTGGGGAGATGTTGTCCTTTGTATGAGATGTTAAATTGAGGTTCTGACTCTGTGTTGTTAAAGATTCCATGGCACTTTTTGCAGAGTTTGGTTTTGTGATTTGCTGGTTAAATTCCCAACTTGGTTCATTCAATTTGGTCTAGTAATCATCCTCCCAGTGTTTAATTGGTTCATTCACTCTTTCACTCTCCACCTGAATGTAGTGTGTGATGAACATTCTGGCACATAATGGCTGTTGCGCATCACTTAAATGCAGGGTCAGTTCTGCCTATACGCATACTGCCCAAGTTGCGTAGGGCCCCGCAAGTTAATGAAGGCTCCCTCCCCCGTCTCCCCTTGAGTCAAGCTGACAGACACGTATGCTGTTATATCGACAGTGCATCATACAGTAGGAAGATAAAACCGAATTAGCATTCAGGGCATGAAAAACGAAAAAACTTCACGAGAATGAACAGCGGGAACAGCAGTCGGGTAAACTTGTGTTCGTTCCATGGTTTGATGTCTACACGCATCTCTCAAGCGCGTGTTGCTGCCTTAGCTTGGGCCTACCAAAGAGGGAAGTGAATCCCCTGCGGCTTGCTTGCCAGCCTTTCCAGGTACTTCGCAAAGTTTATGCTGTAAATGCGCTCATGATAACGTGCAGCTCGAGATGAACCTAGCAGTTTTTCAGCAGAAACATGCGAAAACCCGTCGAAATAAATCGGTGTTTTCACTCTTATACTCTTATACGTGATTTACTCCCATACATTTTAAAAGTAAATGTTTACAATATTTCAGTCAAGCTTTAGTTGATTTAGATATCTTAGGCTACAACTCAACGTCGGCGATGCAAAATGGAAAGTAGCCTAATTAAGTTTGATTCGCTGTGCTGCATGTGCGCATATCGTAAATTAGGTCTATATGAAGTATTACAATTATTGTTTAAAATAGTACACGTTTGAGAAAATATTGAAGGGAATTAGGACAGCCAGTGCCCAGTTCAGTAGTTATGTCTTTGGCAAGTAGCCTACTACAGACACACAGTTGAATAACAGTCAGCCTCAGCCATAATCACAGCCAGACCTTTACAAAAATAACTTTTAATGTTTAAAATAACATTTAACTGTCACTGAGTATTGAAACTGCAGTTTTGGAGGAAATATTTAGCCTACAGTTGTTGTTGCAGGGAATGCAATATTTTGAACACATAAAAAATACTAGGCTACGGCCTACTATAACTAAACTGTACTTCGAAAAAAAATGCAGTTATTTCTGTAAGGAGATATGTATAGCAAGCATTAAAAGCAAACAGCCCAGACCCTAAAACTGGGAATTTATAGCTGTGAAGGTCCTTTATAGAGAAAACACTATATTTGGTAACTTCCATAGACATACAAAATGGGGTGGTATGGTTGTATTGAGAGCACGAGGTGTCAGATAATTAATAATAAAAAAAATGGTTACATTTTGTCTCTCGGAGTTCAGGTCGGAGGGCCCCTTAGCAAAATTTTGCCTAGGGCCCGATGGAGGTCTGCACCGGCACTGATCACAATGATCACATCTCAGCACCACCAATAATAGCACCAATCTTGGTGGTGCTGAGATGGGATCATTGTGATTGCCTCTTCTGTGAAGCACTTTGAGTGTCAAGAACAGTGCTATAAATGTAATGTTTTGTTGTCATTAACCCTTCTCACCCCAACCAAGCCATTTTTACTCCTATATATAGTTTACATTTGATGTTTGTTAAAATTCTTAAATGATTGTGTTCCACTAGTCCTCTACAGTATTTTGAAGGAAGTAACCAGTTCTGTATGCATTATTGAAACATGATGGGCTAGATAGGATTGTTGTGACACTTTCTGATTGCATAGGTGGTGAAGATTTGTTCATGAGGGCCACACAATTAAGAAATTTCTAACAGTTATGAGTAGGTTGGATGCATTGTCTTCCCAACCATAAGGATTAAAATGATGAAAGTGTTATGGGTGTCAATTCCATACAATCTCTCACCTCCAAGTAAGCATACTAAGCATCTCTCACCTCCCCTACAGCATGTTAAAGCGAGGGGCCAGTTACACATGTGGTGTTAACAAACATCCAGTTAAAGTGCACACATTAAAGAAGAGACAGATATGTGTGTCAAATACCAGATACCAAATAGATAAAGTACACTTATGACGGTTCAGTTTTCTAATATGTTGTTTGAGGCACTGGCACTGAATATTCACAGTAGAAAACATTCATGTTGTTTTTTCATTCAAGTTACTTTTATTTACATAAAAAATGAAAACTATATACATTAAACAAGTTAAAGAGGACATATTAAAGAAGAGACAGACATAGTCACAACCATCTGTGCACACATACCTTTGCATTGTTATATCACCTCACATTTAGCATTCATAAATTACAGTGATCCAGTGGTCCCCTACAGCATGTTGAAGGAAGGGGCCAGTTACGCATGTGGTGTTAACAATGCATATGTTAGTTTTGTGATGGTATTTGCTTCTTCCAACATGACGGGCCAGGCTGTTGATGAAGTAATTGAAAGGGAGAAGAGTAATCCAAGGGAGTCCAGTGGGGGAGTTTGATTTAATATGAATTATGCGGAGGATTTGGTCATCTGTCAAAAATGATGCTTCTGTTGTGTTTAAGTTCAGTAAAGTGTTGTATTGGGGAACAAGAAAGGGGTCTGTTATTAATGGTAAATAATTGTGAGTGAACCAGTCAGATGAACAGTGAGCTTCCATGGCAGCACATGCAGCAATGTACCCACATGTGTTGGGGCGTTGTGTGTCTGGAAGTATAATGTTGTTCTGATTAAATCCAAATGTTTTCAGTATGTCTTGAAGGACATACACATTGCGATTGTTGCACCATAAGTCGATGATGACTGATTTCCGAGTCCCTGTGTATGAAAGTGTCAGAATTTATATTAGTGATGATTTTAATAAGATAAATAGTAAATAGGCTATATGGATAAACCAAGTAATACTTACCAATTGTATGTATGGGTCGACTGATAGTAAATCCTACGTTGATTTCCTCAGTAGCACAGTTAGTACTTTCTTGTGTTTTACTGCAAGAGGGTTGTATGCATGGAGGTGGTGTAGGGCATTTTAGGGGGCATTTAGAAGGTTTTTCCATGTCTGGTGGTTGTGTATGGTGAGTTTTTTTTCCTTTTTTTCCTTGACTTAATTGGGTCTTCCTGGGTGACAGATGTTAGGATATTTGTTGATTGATTTGTATCTATGTGTGAGAGACTGTTGCAATCACCTGAAATGAATAAAAAAAACATTATTATTAGTTTAGTTTTTTAGTTGTGTAGTGATTGATCTAAAATTGTAAACCTACAAAATTGTATACAACATTTAAAGAAAATGTCCATTTAAACCTTTTGAGGTGGAAGTACAACACAACATAGCATATGTTGCGTGGTGATAGCTGAAATGAGTGGCAAGAACTCCAGCTACTGACGGTGATTTTGTTTTAATGTAAATGTGGTCTATTGTAGAGTTGTACTTTGTAGTTGGCTGACTGATGAGTTGCTGATATTCTTGTGAACAGAATGAATCCTTCAGTGGTGTATGTTTGCCGTTAATCTTTTCATTAAAATCTCCAATAACAACTGTTGACATGCAGTTGTGTGTATTGGACAGTTGATGTAGAATAGATGGTAACTTCATCAGTTCTTTGATGGGTGTAGATGGAGGCCTGGTAGAATTTGGTGGGAAACAAAAAAGATTTGGTCAATTGATTATAACAAATAAGAGTTAGAGAATTAATAATAATAAATATTATGTTGGTTTATATTGTACTGAAATACACTAACTCACCTGTAAATGGCAGCAATGAGAATGTTGTGTTGATCATTCTTGACACATACACATAAAATTTCATTGCTGTGTTCATCTGTAGCTTCATAAAGAACTGTTGCCTTTATGTTTGTTTTTACATAACATAGTAGTCCTCCTCCATGTTTGTCTTGTCTATCTCGTCTTATTGAGCTGAAACCTGTGACATTTGATTGATTACCATGGTGTTAGTAACATTTTTGTTCTAAAAATTTTGAAATCACAACTTTAGGTTGTTGTTATTGAATGTAATAACTTATACACATCTTACAAATGGAAATTAATATCAGATATATAATGATTCTTATTCATTCTGATTAATATTTGTAACATTAATATTTGTAACATTGCATAAGCATTACCTGGTAAAGTGAGGGAATCTGTTGATATTTGTGAGTGTAGCCATGTCTCTGATAAAACCAGTATGGAGGAATGAAGGAGGTCTTCTTGTACTTGAAGATCTTGGTAGTGTTTAGGTAAGGATTGTACATTGAGGTGTGATATGATAAAGTGATTGTGGTGAATATCTGTTGTCATGAAGTGCTGAATCGGTGTAAGACTTTCTTGTGGAATCTGTTGCATTTTTTGCAGTGCATGAGTGATCCGTTGGTCTGAAAATATTTTGTTTTTACTGTAATTTGTGATGTAAAGTCCTTGTATGGTTAGTGCTCGTGAAAGTCCAACATATGCTTGTCCTGCTTTTGTTACATTTTTCAGGTCCACAACAACTGTTTGTAGTGTTGCTCCTTGAACTTTGTGTATAGTACTGGCAAATGCCAGTTTCAGAGGGTATTGATGCCGAATATGAGTTTTTGTGCCACGTTGAATTGATTGGGAATGATGTGGTTCTAGAAGGACCCATTTGGGTTGCATCCCTTGGAGGATTGGTTGTTTTTTAATGCGTTGAGTACCAACTTTCTCATTGTCAAACTGTATGGCAATGTATTCAGGCAAATCAAATGGTTTTTGCCCATCATATATCAACTTGATGGTACCCATTGCTCCGTTCACAATTCCATCTGAAACAAGAGAACATTTATTTTGTCAGTTTATATCTGTGGTATTGCTTTTTACAGCAAATATTGATTAATTGTGTAAAAACATTATTTGTACAATATACTAACCATTAACATCTACATTGGCAATCACCATGACTCTGCATTCTGGAGCTATTGTCAGGGTCTCTGGCAACATGCAGGCTTCTGAAGCATGGAACTGAATTGGTGCTTGTTCTGTTATTGTTTTCCCTCTCATTGATGTTGAAGTGTCATGGGCAACAAGAGTGATGGTTGTGTTAAATGTTGTCATCATCTTTGCATTATACTCATCAACTGCTTTGTTGGTAGCATAGAGACGCAGAATGAATGGGTCTGGATTGTTGTTGGAAATGCAACGTGAAAGGAGTTGTTGTTCATCTTTCTCTGATAGATGGGCATCTTTGGTCAAAGTTCGAATGCGATTGAGCAATCCAGCAAAATCATGGTCATCCTTTTGTCGCATAATTTGGTTGAGAGTAAAAATGTTAAAGTCATGCCACAGACATGGAGTTAATGACCCAGGATCTTGAAATAGAAGTGATGATCCACGTACAGGAGCAAGTTGATAGAAGTCTCCAAGTAAAACAACAGGTAAATTGCCAAATGTAGCTGCTGATGACAAGGGCTTCAAAATTTGGTTCAACCTTAAGCTAACTTTCTCCAATATATTTGTTGAAACCATGGACACCTAGAGGTTAGAGAATGACAACACCAATTTAGTATAGAAATAGAAAATGATTTAGTACATTTGTAGTATGTACACAGTACTTGTTACATGACAATACAACCATGATATAAAGTAGAAGTAATAAATATATGATAAAGTGTATTCACCTCATCTATGATCAACATCTGCAAAGAGTTGTACTGCATTCGTAATGTGTTTGCAGCGTCTTCACTTAAAGGAGTGTAGTGTCGTTGTTGTACAGGAAGACTAAAAGCATTGTGGAGTGTCCGGCCACCAATGTTAAAGGCAGCAGTACCTAAAAATAGAAAGTTCATGTAAATGAGGAAGTACATTAATTAATAATTTTGCTAATTCAAGTTTCACTTAAATTGATAACAATACTACTGGTTTGTGGACATGCTAATAATAATTTTGTGTAACTGTAGTTATTTTTGACACTATAAACATATTATACCTGTTGGTGCACATAGAAGCACTGTGTGTGCATCTGGACTCTCTGTTGTTTGTGCAAAGATTTTTTGCACTTGAAATTGTATTGCTTTTATTAGAAGACTTTTCCCTGTACCTTGAAAGATAGAAATACAATTAAACCCATTATTATTTGTAAAATTCAAATGAGTGATTGTCATATTTTGTACAGGTTTATTATTGTGTACAGAGTATAGAGATTTGTATTGTCTAGTTGTAATGTATCTAGTTAAAATTTGTATGTGTTGTCCTCTGGTTGTTTCTAAACATTATAACAGGTCAGATGAATAGCATAATTCTTACCAGCACCTCCAGTTATGAAGATGCGCAATGGACACACCTCATAGTTGTTGGACTTGTGGTAGCACCATGTCATGATGTAATTGAAGATGTTTTTTTGTTCAGTGTTCAAACTGCAAATTAATTTCAAACCTTCATCATCAGACATGGATTTGCTGGATTTCTCAGTTGTGTATGAAGATAAATGTTCAGGTTTAACAATGGTTGGATCTTCAAGTTCTGGAATGTCATCAAATGACTCATCATGTACATGCGTCTTAGTAACTTTGGTTTCAATCCGAACCTCTTCTGATATTGGAGCCATGTCTGCCCAAGCATCTGAGAAGTCTTTTTCCGACATGTTTTGAAATGCGTCATCAAGTGTGTTTTCACACAATTTTGAGAACATTTTCCTTTTGTCTTCCACCAAGTCAACAATGGATATGTTTTCTCCAGATGTATTCAGGAATTCACCATTTGTGTAATATTCCTGATACGTATTGTAGTTTGATGGTAAGAGAGCGTCATGGCGATGAGGAACATATAGTTTTAGAAGATTGATGTAATATCTCTCAGGATCTTTTTCTTCATAAAATCTGGGAAATCTAATGACAGCATTTTGCTTTCTGTTGAAAACAAATTGTAAGAATTTGTTAAAACAGTATTTGATCAAAAGCATAGTTAAGACATACATGTACATAGTACACATAATGAAGTGGAAATTTAATGAACATACAAAAGTGTTGTACATTGTAGTGAAGATTTGCGTTGGTATACAAACTAACCGTTTCATGACAAATCCCATGTTGTCCTTCAATTTGTACACATTCCCCTCATTATCTGAGTCATCAGTATCATTGTCCTCTTCTTTAGAAGATGCTGGCACATTGGAGCATGTTCTGTAGAATGAACAAAATTCTGCCAAGGACATGTCATCAAATTCATGATGATCAGGACGAGCCATATATCGATCCACTATATTTTTGCACCAGATATCTGTACGTCCTTTGTCAAATTGTATTTGATGAAGTGGAATGGTGAGCCTGTGATAAAATATAAATCAATTTTGATGTTTTAGTCAAGTTTTAGTTATTTATCTACATCAGTCAAGACACTAAATACTGAACAACTGCCAAAATCAGATACAATGTATGTCAACATAATTAACCAGATTTAATTCATATTTAATGTATAATCTGTTAATAGAGAAAATGAAAATGGAAGATTTTTCTTCATACATTATTTAAAGTGCATGAATAGTTTCCATTTGTTGATCATAAAACGAGTTAATGATAAACAATTGTAAATCATTACCTTGTAGATAAAGGATCAGTTGGAATGAAGATAACATCACGGGTGCAATGTTTTAACTTCATACCCGTGACCCTGTACACAGCTTCCATTGTGCTGACCTAATAATGTCAAAATTGGTTAATTCAAAAAACAATTAGGGAAAATGCATGTTTACACAGACATATCATTATAGACCCCTTCACAGTTTACATCACAGAAAATAATGTGTACATGTCAGGGTTAGGGTTATCCCATTGAATTGTGTGTGTGTGAATTGACTAAAACATCAAGGAAATGTCAAGAAAAATTATTTGTACTACGTTATTACATGTATACACACTGGGTTTGTCAACCAGGTAGCCACATATATAATAGCCTAATACATTTCTGGCCACTTGCTAACATTGTCTATTCACTCAGTTATCAGCTCAGGATCAAGCAGAAAATTGCCATTAGCTAAGACTAATTTATTAAGGTACGTTTTGGAACCCTTTGGTAACAAGACAGCTCAACATGCCAGTCTATTAGCTGCACAATTTGTTTGAACCCATGCTGTGTACTCAACGTAGATTATAGATAATTATAAACATTGAAGGAATCTATAAATGATGAATTAGAAATCTGCTATAAATTTCCTTTAAACAATCTTGCACTCATTGTTTTTATAAAATATATAAATTTAATAGTTATAAAATGATGACAAAATGACCTGGTTTTGTAATAAGTGATGTCACAATACATGTAAAATAAATTATTTACAACTCAAGGCAAACGGATTGTAAGCATGAGAACAATACAATTTGGCATTTACTCATGTAAAATCATATCAACTTACAAACATTTGAACATTTTCAAGCACAAAAATATTTGATAAAGTATAAGTCCTAGTTACAGTTACACTAAATTTTCTAAAACATGAAGTTCTCAAAACTACTGTAATTTGGTCTTGTGAGTGTGTAAAAACACTATTTTCCTTTATACAACTTTCACTATTACCTCACGATGACTGATGTAGATGTGTCCTAACTGTCGTAGCTCTTTGACAGCATCTGAATTGTCTTGTTCACGTGCTTCTTGTTGCGCTGTCTTGAGCAATAATCCCAATTCTCTTTCTGCTTTGCTTATGTATGACATTATATACATAATGCAACTGAAATGGTACAAAAAAAACAATGAAATCCATTTATCAACTGTGAACTGAAAGTACTGTTAAGTGACTACTGAAATAAACTTGACTAAATAAAATTGATTTACCTGTAAGCATCCAGAACAAACTGAAGGTCTATATTTGCTGACCAGGCACGCAACAACCATGGATTGTATGCATTAATCCAGATTTCCTGAGGAGAGCGTTTCAAGTAGACTGTGTTCTTTGATGTTACAGCACAAATGGCTTTTTCAAGGCAACTTTGGGTCATGTCTGCTTGTCTAAGCAGGTGTTCTGTAGTGACAGTTTCATCCTTGTTTTCAGCAACAATTTTCCAGTACTCGGCAAGTTGTTGTTTGGCCCTTTCTGCCTCTTTAGGTGTAGGGTGAGATGGAGTAGCAATGAAAGTTCGACTTGAAGGAGGCCGAGGAAAGTTGAACCTGCATGTTTTCCTTCCTTTCTTGCAAGATTTTGAATGATGTTTTGAATGGGTTTGAAGGCTTGTAACAAGCTCGTATAATTCTGGGTCTGTTTCTGGGTTAGGTTTCAAACAAGTAATGTGTGTGTCTATGAAACTGCAGACACTGATGTCATCATCTTTCTGAAACTGCTTGGCACCTTTTGTCCATATTAAACAGTGAAGGTGTGGCCATCCTCGAGCTTGAAATTCCACTCGATGGAAATAGTCTGTAATTTCTCCAATGACATTGGCTTTGGAAAACAAAAAATCTTTCAAAAAACAGCTCACTCTGTGATTGAACATTCTTGCAGCAGTAACAACATTTTCATTGATTAACTGACAGTATGTGGGCCAATCCATGTTTTCATCAAATGGACGCCCCATTTGAATGCATATACATTGCACTATCTCCGTCCATCTTCTGTCAGCAGCTGAAAATGTGGCAAAAAATGTTGGAATACCTTCTTGACGCAGAATTGCCTTCAAATCACGAAGGGTTTGCTCCCAATATGAGGGAGTTCCCCTGACTGTCTTCATAAATTTGTAACCTTCATCATTTCTGAACATCTCTTTTATGCGTTGTGAATCAAAAAGTTCCTCGGCCGTAATTTT
Organism: Alosa alosa; assembly: GCF_017589495.1. Lineage (NCBI taxonomy): Eukaryota > Metazoa > Chordata > Actinopteri > Clupeiformes > Clupeidae > Alosa > Alosa alosa. The sequence continues at coordinate 27,780 of NW_025962444.1, forward strand.
CTGACCTTTGTGTGTACTTGATGATTTGCGCATAGCCACAGCAACACAACTGGATATTTCTTTCATTTCCTTCACATACTGTCCCCAAAATATGTATGTGGGATCTGAAGCAAAACAGTTGTCAACATTGAATAACCGTTGATTGAGGTAATGACCAATGCCTAATTTCACAGGACGTGTTTGTTCAAAAGTGTTCTGTCCATTTGGAAATTTTGTAGGAAAACAATCAGCTTCAACACCCATGGCTTTCAAAGGTTTATTCCCTTCTGCAGGAGATATGCAGAAAATGTCATCATCAGACTTCTCGCTTACATGCTGACCAATGTCAACTGGTTGCAAGCAGGAGTATAATGGTGCACTTGTCCTGATTTCTGCATCTTCATCTGTAAAATATATACATACTATTAAATATTAAACTAAATTTATAATACATATTTTAGATTTCAGACTAATCAACTGAAGATCCCAATTAGTAAAATCACCATTACACATAAATAAAAGGTATTACACCAATTAAAAAGATTATACCTTTTATATTGACAAATAATGACTTATGTATTAATGTTCTAACTCACCAATATGATTGTCTTCATGAGATAAAGATTTAGATTGTTCAAGCTGTTCTAAAGATGAAAATGAAACATCCACATCTTTGATATGATCTTCTTCACCTGAAATAAAAAATACATTATGAATAACTCGTAAATATTTACATTTCTGACATAGATTTATTGTAGACATAACTTGGATTCAAAATACTTGCTCTTAGGGTAAAAGTATTTTCTGTTATCTTTTCTAAGCATAATTGGCACTAAAAAAATCTTAATGTTATGTGTCAGCCCATCATCTGTTTCAAAACAACAACTTTATCATTGACTCTCCTCAGAACTTATTTAAAAGGTTTATAAATATTACTTTTATAGTGAACATATGTAAATTACAAAGTTCACAGACAATGTAGGCCTTGTTGACAAAACCATTTAATATATTGCAATAATGTATTTAAAGGAACCGTATGTAAGAAATGTAATTCAATTAATCATAAAATGGCCCCGATTTGTCACTAGACATTAGGAAATCATGCTAATTCAAATACTTATATCACACACAACAGTAGTCCGGCCAGAATATAGATCATTTAAAAAAGTGAAATTTGCGGCCCTCAACTGATGTTGATGTTTTTTTATATTTGTGTTTTTTTAGCCTGATCTGCCACCCTCACCTATCTAGTAATCCACAAAGTCAGTAGTGTTTCGGCATCTGGGTTGCCAGCTCTGCTCTAGTTACCACATCTGCGGTGTACACCCGCTCTCTACGTATTTTGAAAGTGATTGTAGTACCAGTTTTAGCCAAAATCCTACATACGGTTCCTTTAACTGAATAATGTTTAAAAACATAATTAATGAAATATCTGCATATTAAATATCTTGCTATGGCATAAATATCTAGTACAGAAAAAGTTCTACCCAGTTGATCCACTATGTCTCTTGAATTGTGCGGGTTTGCACTGTCAAATATTTCTTGACACTCCCCTGAAGTTGATACATTCTCCATGTGAATTTTTTTGCCTGAAATTTAGAATCATTCTGATTATATTAATATCATCAAAACATAATGTTACAAATATTGTATAATAATGAACATGTAAAATGTACAGCAAATATTGTTATACATATATGAAAGGCAAAACATCGAATTTACCAATGTATTTAGGATGATGTTTCTTCAGGTACTTAAGCCATGAATGCAATTTGCATGGATCAACTTGACGATACATGTAGTGTCCTGAATATCCTAATTTTCGTTTCAGTTTCACCTTAATCAAGCTGCTATCAGTAACACAGCGAGGTAGCATTCCAACAACTTTCTGTACATCAGATGGTACACACACAACTGGACCGTGTATTCCTTTTTGAAATCCTTTTGGCAAAGACACAATCTTCATAAATGGAATTGTCACACAAACAAGGTGACTTTCCAAGTCATTCAATGTTGGTAAATCACTCACATCTGCAATAGACAAATTATTTGCAACAGCTTGTGGTGGCATGTTTCCTTTCTTCATGTATCTTCTACATGTTATGCACAGCCATTGCTTGCAATCTTTCTCCACATTTGTCAAAATGGTTTGGAACTTTAAAAAAAGATTGTCATTATGTTTCAGTTCAGTTACTCCTTTGCGCCAAAGAACTCTGTTACACATGCAACAAGGATATTCACACATTTTGTCTTTGTTCTTTCTGAAAATTTCCAAAGCATTGCTCAGATCACAATTTGCTTTCTTCAGCTGTTGTTTTAATTCAGGATTGTTATGCCGTTTCCTTGCTGCTTTTTTCAACTGTTCCTTCATTTCAACTTTGTGGTAACGTTCCTTTGCTGCCTTTTTCAACTGTTCTTTTAATTCAGGTTTATGGTAACGTTCCTTTGCTGCATTCTTCAACTGTTCTTTGAATTCTGGTCTGTGGTAACGTTTCCTTGAAGCTTTGTTCAACTGTTCCTTCAATTCAGCATTTTGGTAACGTTCCTTTGATGTTTTCTTCAACTGTTGTTTTAATTCAGGTTTGTGATACAGTTTCCTTACTGCCTTCTTCAATTATTCTTTTAATTCAGGTTTCTGGTAACGTTCCTTTGCTGCCTTCTTCAATTGTTCTTTTAATTCAGGTTTCTGGTAACGTTCCTTTGCTGCCTTCTTCAATTGTTCTTTTAATTCAGGTTTCTGGTAACGTTCCTTTGCTGCCTTCTTCAATTGTTCTTTTAATTCAGGTTTCTGGTAACGTTCCTTTGCTGCCTTCTTCAAATGTTCTTTTAATTCAGGTTTCTGGTAACGATCCTTTGCTGCCTTTTTCAAATGTTCTTTTAATTCAGGTTTCTGGTAACGATCCTTTGCTGCCTTTTTCAAATGTTCTTTTAATTCAGGTTTCTTGTAACGATCCTTTGCTGCCTTTTTCAAATGTTCTTTTTTAATTCAGGTTTCTTGTAGCGATCCTTGCCTTTTTTTCAAATGATCTTTTTAATTCAGGTTTCTTATGCTTGATCCTTGCTGCCTTTTTCAAATTATCTTTTAATTCAGGTTTCTTGTAACGTTCCTTTGCTGCCTTTTTCAAATGATCTTTTAATTCAGGTTTCTGGTAACGATCCTTTGCTGCCTTCTTTAAATGTTCTTTTAATTCAGGTTTCTGGTAACGATCCTTTGCTGCCTTTTTCAAATGATCTTTTAATTCAGGTTTCTTGTAACGTTCCTTTGCTGCCTTTTTCAAATGATCTTTTAATTCAGGTTTCTTGTAACGTTCCTTTGCTGCCTTCTTTAAATGTTCTTTTAATTCAGGTTTCTGGTAACGATCCTTTGCTGCCTTCTTTAAATGTTCTTTTAATTCAGGTTTCTGGTAACGTTCCTTTGCTGCCTTCTTTAACCGTTCTTTTAATTCAGGTTTCTGGTAACGTTCCTTTGCTGCCTTCTTCAACTGTTCTTTTAATTCAGGTTTCTGGTAACGTTCCTTTGCTGCTTTCTTCAACTGTTCTTTCAGTTTAGATTTATGGTAACGTTCCCTTGCTTTTTTCTTCAACTGTTCATTTAATTCAGGTTTGCGATACCGTTCTTGAGCATAAGCCTTTGCTTTTGAATTTACAATTGATTCATAATATCGTTGAGCAGCTTTAGCTTTAACTTTAGCAGTATTTCTTGGATCATGATATCTAGCTTTTGCATTTGCCTTTATTGTCTTTTCCGCCTTGGATTTTGCACGAGTATTGTATATTTGCATCCTCAATGAACAATCCAAGACATTTGAATCCTGTACCTACAAAACAAAATATAACAACCTTTAATTTGTACACAAAAATAACAACATTTTTTAACAAGAAATGTCATATAAAAACAGTGGTGACACAATGTTTCAAAAAAACAAATGTAAATACACATATCTCAATGAATCATTTCAAATAATAGAGTTACAACAAAAGAACTTACATGAACATTTGAACATTGTGACTTCTTTTTGCAAGCTAGTCTTCTTTCCTTGAGAACTGTGGCACAACTTTTTCGCCTACTCGAACGTTTATCTTTTCCCTGGGATGGTAATACAGTAAAACAATTTAAACCACATTACAAATGCAAACACAACATTTTTCTCTTCAAATGTGTATTTGTTAAAATAGAAAATACAATGGATATATATACATATATATATGTATACAGAAATTTCAGTAAATGATTCCCCTTACCAATGCCTGTTTCACCATGATTGCTCATGTATAGATGAAGCCTGTCACAAATTATATTTGACCTGTATATTACACAAAATATAAAAGTCAATGAAATACAAAATACTGTATACATAAACATGAATTCCACACCATAACCCCAACATGTAAAAATCATGCATCAGGCTACCTGCAAAAATCATCAATGCACACAAAGCCTTAAGGTATTAATCACATACATTCAGCATAATTCCAACCTAAAATATGTATACCACTGACAGTAAAGCACATTAATAATCAAGTGAATATTTCACCCACACCTATCTTAAATACAAAACCAACAATAAACCTAATAGCCTACAACTTCAGTAGCACATGAAGCTTTTAACTTATGGCAAAAAATATATTAAGTTACCTGTATAATATAATCTCATTGACTCACAACACATGAATAAACTACTAAACACTTCACTGAGTTCAAATAAAAACTATAGGCCTACATGACGTGTCAAATGATGACCCTTAACCTAGACCTAAAATCAATCACCAATAGACAGTAAGCCAGCAAAATGTCACAAAGACATAGCGCATAGCGCAAAAAATACATAAATAGAGACCAATAAATGACCAATTCCATCTTATACCATATTTGTTCATTTACTAAATATTTTGGTCTGCTGGCGAATATTTCACTAAACTAAACCACAGAGAAAACCTTACAAAACAGTTATCAATCGATGCTAAAATGCATCTTATAAACCATAAGCTAAATGCAAAATTGTCAAAAAACATTCAACAGTAGCAATATAAATATCCATGCAAATTCAGTATGCTATTTATTCACAATGAAAATGTTACAACTAAACTAATATAAAACCCACAAGGCATTCCAATCACTAAAATGACTGTCATGAATCAAACTGAAACAGGGCCATATGCCTGGAGGTAACACCACTAATTATAAGGGCCCAAGGGGAGAGAGGGCCCTTGAAAAGTCTGGAATATTCTTTACTTGAATATTTTAATTTCCTAATTAATTATTATATATTAATTAATGAATTAATTGAAAGAGCAGAACATGTACTTTCAAATGATAATACATGTAATCTGAGGTAAAGGCTAAATAAATAATCACACTAACACACCATTATAATAGCCTAATTTAAAGCATGTTTAATTTTAAATTATAGGCTATACTGTCTATAAGCCTAATTAGCAAAAATAGGTTAATCAGTGTCATAGGTAGCTTGATAGCTCATCGGTACATATCATATCAACATCATAGTTATGTTAGATTAAGCAGAATCACATCTTAACGTGTGAAACACATGGCCCTCGTTTCAGAAACTGTCACACCAAGGAGTTGAGTAGCAATAGACCTCTCATCCTCTTTGGATTTAAGACAATTTGAGGTTATTATAATTAAAACAAAGCATATTTAGCTATTTCCCTTCTTGTCTTACAAATAATGTTCTCTCAAGTAAAAATCATTTAAGTAAAGACTGTAGACCAGAGTATATTATGATGTTTGATATGATGACTTAAGCACATATGACATTAGGCTATCTTCAGTGGCATTTCCTGGAGGGAAAACTCCAATGTCATGAAGGTTATAAGCTATCTGTTCCTTTTGTCTTGTTCATTCTGCAAATAAAATATGAACGAGTCAAGTCTTGTTTAGTTATCTTTAATTATGGGGTAAGCACTTTCTTCATGTAGGCCTAGGGATTAGAAAACTAAACTAGTATTTTAAAATGTTTTATATGCGGCGCTAATTTTGTAACGTGCCATGACACGTGACAGAATTACTTTTGTATGACGAAATACATATATTCATTAAGAAACCATGTTACATCGTAACGCCTTTTGACCACAAAATGCACAAATTGGTTTGCATTGTGTCCACGAAACCCCGAAGAGAGCAGATCATTTCGTGGACCAAATTAACTGGTGGCCTTTTCCTTTAAATGCTGAATGCACTATTCACTGTCGTACACGAAATAAACTCTTTTTTGGTCAAACGTAACTCTGTCTACGTAGGATAAATACGGAAAGCATCTACATGCATCATTCTGTGCAGAGTATTTCAATTTCGTCCACAAAAGTATTGTGTTGTGGTACAGAAGGCATTCCGTCCATGCAATAGTAGGCTAGCCTAACGTAGTAACTTACGAAATGCATTCATTGACGTAGGCCTATGCTTTCATTCTGTGGCCGAAATGCATAGTCTAATAGAATCACGAAATCAGTTTTCTGACCTCAAAGTCTCTAATACATTTCGTGAGTAAGCAGTTTACGGAATGAATTATGTGTCACGATAATTCCATTACGTGGAAGAAATGCATAATAGAATCACGAAATCAGTTTTGTGCCCCGCTAAAATACATGTCGTAAGTCGACAGTTTGCGGGATTAATTAGCCAGTGCCATTTAGAAGTGCCACTTCATTCGCGCCTCGTTATTCACAGTTGCGTGAAATGTAGGTCTTGCAACTTTTCGCCACGAGGTGGCAGCTTACGTCCGCTGTAGCATTGCCGGTAAACAGGGCAACTGACTGCATTCAGATGCTTTGTAAAATAAACTGCATAGACGTTCTCTGTATGATCTATGGTCTATGATCTTAAAACTGAGCCTCTTCGACGAATAGATTGCTGGTCCACTGGTCCACGAATTTAGGCTAGATTAGACCTATGCCCGGTGCTTCTGTCTGTTAATTTTGCGGCAACTGAATAGAACCGCAGACCGAAAGAAAAATAAACTAAATGTTTCCCTGATCAATACATAGGCATACTTCTTAATTTATAAAATAGAGAGGCATAACATTAGCCTAGGTGGTAGTGGTAGGCTGTGAGTGCTCATTCAAAGTCTATGCGCGTCTGTGCAAGTGAAACTGACTCCTGGGTAGACTAAGCAACGATATTTAAAACAATGAATGAAGTGGATTCCTGTAATGTTCATGAAAACAGTATAGCGATTGGATAGCCTAATAAATCGCAACTTGTAGGCCTAACAGTAGGCCTGGCTTATAGCATATCGTAGGCCTAGCAAATACCCTATGGTGATATTGAAAATACATGTTTTAAATACATTTCATTCGTCTCGTTAGAGTACGCATAGGCCTATAGACCATAGCCCAATCGCTATGCCTACTTGCCCGTCCAAATAGAGGGCTTTCCTCGGAGCTCTGTGAATAACGAGGCGAGAATGAAGTGGCCACTTATAGATGGTAGCCTACCCACTAACTAATTCATTCTGCACACTGCCGACTCACGAAATGTAGGCCTATTTTAGCAGGCACAAAACTGATTTCATGATTCTATTATGCATTCCGTCCAACTAATGAAATTATCGTGACACATAATTCATTACGTCAACTGCTGACTGAAAAGGTTGGGGAAGGCTAAAACTTGTAGCAAAACCTTGCAACGCTATAACTGTTGGAGGAAATATTCACCAACATCTTAATAACAAAGTCTCTCTCACACACACACACTCACAATCACATACACCAACGAATACACACACAAAACAAAGAGGGGAAGCCAAGGAACAAAAGACAACGACAAACAGAAAGCTTTACTGACCAAGCAGCCTACTGTTTCAATTAACCCGTAAAAACAAGCAAATGTCAAGGATAACCTACCACTAAATAAAGTGTATTTCAAACAGACATGCTAAACTACGCATCTATAATAAACCCGCAATTACCATTCATTATTAATTTATAGGCCTACATGTAACATCTTAACTAACTGTGACCAATAACACAAAATCTCAAGTCCCAACATATCTTGCAGAGCTCTGACTTAATTTCTTCGCCTATTAGACAAACTGATAAACACTAGGCTACAACAACAAAATCATCTGTAGGCTATTGATAAATCAGAATAATGACATCACTTACATTTGTAAAAAGGCAAGGCAAAAAGGCAAATAAACGCAAATGGAAAAAACCTCCGGCTTTCTCAAGTCCGTTCACTGATTTTACTTGACCAAGACCTTAACATATGATGTAACACTACAGGTAACTAAAGCATCATGGGTGCGTAAGATTGGCTAAACTCTCTGTGACCCCAGAACTCCACATGAAACACAATGGGGGTCCACTGCACAGCTGGATGCTTTCGCACACGGAGATTTCTGTAGGCTACACGTAGGCTATCTGTGCACAGATCTCACAGTCCTTTGCACTCTACTACATGTTACGTGCACTTAACTGTACAGATGAAAATACACTTGCCTATAGCCTATTCATTGACTTCATTAGGTCTCTTTCCACTAGGCTACTGTATCAAATTATTCAACCTAACACGAATAGACACGGACAAGATGGACAAGATTCTCCAACGTTTCTTTAGCAAGCTAACCAATTATTCTATAACTTAGTCTTAATAATGACTTGTGGACAAAGAATGTAGAAAGAATTAAATAATTTATTAAACAAACATAAAACACACAGACATCATCTAACTTATACTAAACACTAACCTATAGACCTACATATAACCCATAGACTAGATAAAATAAATAAATAAATTTGCAAATACTACAATTGAAAATAAACACACAAATAATAGGCTAATAAAAAAATATCTGTTATAAACAAATTAACAACACAAACGAATAACTACCTAAAACTATTGCACACGAAACACAACAGCATTGATAATAAACCAACATGCTTGGACTAACAGAAAAATACAAATACAAACATTATGTGAATAGGCTACAAAACAACAAATCAAGCCTCTTTTCCTTGCTCCTCCTCGTCTTCCAGTTGTAGCCATGGCTGACTGGTGGTTGGCGGTGGCACATGCACATCTAAAGAGTCAAAAACAATTTGAGCTTGTTTACGTAGACTAACGTTCTAAAAAAATCCTAAATAGCCTATCCCATTCTTCCATCCTTTAGTCATTAAAGCAACTTTATTAGTAGGCTAACCTGATTCACACCAATCATCCTCATACAACACCAGCCTCTCCGTCTTTTCTTGTAACTCCTTGCTCAAACTCTCAATCCTCTTTTCGAGGAATTTAGTCTGCTGGACTGCGGCTTTCTTTTGCCTCTCTGTTGAATTAATCAACTTGATGGTATCATTGGCAATCTTCACCACCTTTTGGGCCAAACTGCTCCTTTGCACGTTCTCATCACAAGACTCGTACTGTAAACAAAGTACAAATGATAGACAATAAGTAGCCTATGTTTTAGCGATGTTTAATCTATTGTCATAATGTGGCAGTAACGTTACATTCTAATCGTTACATTACAAAACAATTCTAACCAAGAAAGCAAATTCTTCTCATTATAGCCTAAATTATTATTATTATTATTATTATGTTTCAGTAGGCTATAACCTGTGTTTACGGTCCGTTCATGCTATGCGTCTGCTTGTGCTGTTTAGGCTAAACTATAGCCTAGGCTACGCTAGCATAGTTAACAGTTACAATTTTGTATGCATATACATTTTGTTTCTTACAGTCAAAATTTGAAACCTCTCCCTCAGATAGGAATTATCTTCAGAGTCCAATTTTGCAATCTTAGACGGTGAAGAAAACGCCATTTCGTCGACTTAAAAATGATAGTTCTTTAACCTACACTTTCTTGTTCTTTACAACTTCTTGCTCGAACACTGATTTTCTATTGGTCATGCGTTATACTGCCTCTTACGCATTGTTAGCACAACAGACGCGCAGTCAGAGCGCTGGGATGTGGGAAATATGTCCTCTGCAGTGCTGATAAAAAAGAACCATCGTCCCCCTCACTTTTGATAAGGGAAAAGAACCTTATAGGTAGGCCTACCCTAAATAATAATAAGCTAAACACTAACTATGTAAAACTCTTTAGCGCAGTAAACACACATCATTTAGTGCCTTTATGCATAAAGCGAACGCATTCATGTTTGTCAATGCCAAGTATAGATTGCAATCTAATGCAGATAAGTCTTACATGCTATTAATATGACACAGGTTTTGACCAGAGATGAAGCTAAAGGTGAATATATTATTGGATCAGCAGGTAGCCTAAAACGAGACGTCCAAGTTTCACTCGCATGGCCAGACTCACTAACCCTAGCACAACCATTTACAGCAGTTTTAAGAACCACTGATGAGATGCTTAGAAAGACTTGTAATTTCTAGATAATAACCTCCACCAAATGAAAGCCTGAGCTTTGCGCAGCCTAACTAAATGGAGACAAAAAACGGTTTCAATTTGAGGATGTCAAATAGGCCTACGCCTATAAACATATGTGACGTTGTACTACAAAGTTGCAATTCTACCCAAAATTAAAGTCACCACCATTTACAGCCCCCACCCCCTACCCCAATGGAAAGTTTCAAAACACCCCAACATCTATTTAGGATGCTAACCATTTATTCTATTGTTATAGTTTAATAATGACTTGTGGACAAAAGAACGTTATAGAATGAATTCAATAATTTATTAAACAAACATAATACAGACATTATCTAATCTATAATACACACTAGCCTACATGTAATAGCCATAGGCTAATTAAAATAAATAAATAAATTTGCAAATACTCTAATTCAAAATAATAAATCCAAATAATAAAAAATAGATAGGCTATAAATAACTGTTATAAACAAATTAACAACACAAATGAAAACTAAACTAAACAATTACACACGAAACACAACAGCATTGATAATCAACCATGCTTGGAACAGACAAATCGAACATTGCCTCAACAATTAGACTATCTTAACATAGTCTACAAAACAACAAATTAACTCTCTTTTCCTTCCTCTTCTTGTTGTTCACATGGCCGAGTCGTTGTTGGCGGTGGCACATCTGAAAAGTAACAAATGAGCAGGTGACTTTCTGATATTTAAATTGACCACTCCTATAATTAAGATTGTTTACGTAGAATAATGTTCTAAAAGAATCCCATTCATCCATCCTTTAGTCATTAGAGTAACTTTATTAGTAGGCTAACCTGATCCACACCAATCATCCTCATACAACGCCAGCCTCTCCGTCTTTTCTTGTAACTCCTTGCTCAAACTCTCAATCCTCTTTTCGAGGAATTTAGTCCGCTGGACTGCGGCTTTTTTTTGCCTCTCTGTTGAATTAATCAACTTGATGGTATCATTGGCGATCTTCACCACCTTTTGGGCCAAACTGCTCCTTTGCACGGTCTCATCACAAGACTCGTACTGTAAACAAAGTACAAATGGTAGACAAAGACGATAAGTAGCATATGTTTTAGCGATGTTTAATCTATTGTCATAATGTGGCAGTAACGTTACATTCTAATCGTTACATTACAAAACAATTCTAACAAAAAAAGCAAATTCTTCTCATTATAACCTAAATTATTTTTATTTATTTTTCTTCAGTAGGCTATAACCTGTTCACGGTCCGTTCATGCTATGCGTCTGCTTGTGCTGTTTAGGCTAAACTATAGCCTAAACTACGCTAGCATAGTTAACAGTTACAATTTTGTATGCATATACTTTTTGTTTCTTACAGTCAAAATTTGAAACCTCTCCCTCAGATAAGAATTATCTTCAGAGTCCAATTTTGCAATCTTAGACGGTGAAGAAAACGCCATTTCGTCGACTTGAAAATGATAATTCTTTAACCTACACTTTCTTGTTCTTCACAAGTTCTTGCTCGAACACTGATTTTCTATTGGTCATGCGTTATACTGCCTCTTACGGGATGTGGGAGATGTGTCCTCTGCAGTGCTGAAAAAAAAAAAAAAACATCGTCCCCCTCACTTTTGATAAGGGAAAAGAACCTTATACGTAGGCCTACCCTAAATAATAATAAGCTAAACACTAACTATGTAAAACTCTTTAGCGCAGTAAGCACACATCATTTAGTGGCTTTATGCATTCATGTTTGTCAATGCCAAGTATAGATTGCAATCTAATGCAGATACGGCTTATGCTATTAATATGACACAGGTTTTGACCAGAGATGAACCTAAAAGTGAATATATTAATGGATCAGCAGGTAAGACGAGACGTCCAAGTTCCACTCGCATGGCCAGACTCACTAACCCTAGCACAACCATTTACAGCAGTTTTGAAAACCACTGATGGGATGCTTAGAAAGACTTGTAAATTCTAGATGATTAACCTACACAAACAAAATTATTTCTGTCAATTAAAACTCTTATCAGTGCAAATGTATTTATGGACATACTCATTTATTGTGATGTCCAAGTTGTTAGTGTTTGTTTCACGCATGCAGTGTGTGATTTGGATGAGCCAACCAAGCAGCCTGTCTTCAGCTTAAAGTTTCTGGGGGCCGGCCTTTATTTGGCCTGGTATAAATAGAATCAATCCCAGGTATAATTTGAGAATTTATAGTAGCCTAGCCTGCTCATCCCAACATTAGCTGTTATGTGTATTGTTTATTGATAACAAACTCAATAGCTTACTAATCAACTCGTTTTCACTAACTTATAAATTATAAGTCTTACCCAACGTTATTGTTCTAAATCATTTATCTCAAACATCATATTGGCTACTTCAGTTACCTTGGTGCATAAATCCCAGAGAGTAGGCTACCACACCCCAGAGTGATGTATAGAATTCTTACGCGTTCAATGTGGGAAAAGATCCTTGATTAGCTCCGCTTTATCCCTCTCTGATGTGGGGTCCTAAACAAGCTGGGAATTTAGCAATGTTACATGTACGTCTGCCTGTCAGTAGGCCTAACTATTTGATCAAGTAGGCTATTTCGATCATAAACATGATGAACTTTTGTTCATTCATGGCTTCATAAAATATCAACATCCCATGTTGCTATTAAATAATTCTACCATTGGCCCAAGTAGTGGGAAATAAATTAACAAAACTCAAATTCAAGCAAAATTGCACATAGGCTTGCAAGAAGCTTGTAGAGTGCAGATCTGGGGTTATGCTCATCTCACAGTTTTGATCTTTTTTATCAACAAAAATTTTGAAAACAAACAATGGTATTATCTTAATATTCTGGCAAGTTTAAAATATGATGGTCGAAAGTGAACCTGAAGTGACAATCCAATATGACTACAAGTTTGTGTTCACAATTTGATTCCCCTCGCTTTAAACATTTCTCCTGCGCCCCTGTGGCACAATATTCCTTAAATAATAAAATTGACATGAATAGTTGTTACAATGTGTAGTTAATATTTCAACACAATGAAAATACTTTGCATTGTCAATAAATAATGTTTTATTACAATCAATACATAGAAAAATGTTATTTTATGTCTAACCTCTTATACTTTATATCTAAGAATAAAATTATACAACAAAAACCTCACAAAAAAATGCTCCAAGCCTCCACCAAATGAAGGCCTGAACTTTGCACAGCCTAAGTAAATACAAAAAACAGTCCCCCCCCCCCCCTCTTTTTTCCACCTCAACATATGTTATACAACCAATCATAATGAGGTGTGGAAAAAAGAAAGTTGTAAAATTCATAAAATCATTTATTAGACAAATATTCAAACATTAAACACACAAACAATATGTACGCTATACATATAATAACCATATACTAATTAAAATAATTACACAAAACTGCAAATATTAAAAAATGAATAATAATAACAATAATAATAATACTACTACTACTAATAATAACAACAATAAATAACTAAACATGAACAAACATGCTTGACCTAAAACAAAAATACAATTATCTGAATAATTATATTAAACACACCCTACATACACAAAAACACACACACAGACAAAACATGCGCAGACACAAAGGCTGAAAACACACACACACACACACACACAAACACACTCAAACATATGCACTCATACACACACACACACACACATAAAAAACAAACTCACATGTAAACACACACAAACACACTCCACACAAATAAACTCACACAGAAACACACTATACACAAAAACAACCACACGCTCTGCACACACTCAATTACAGACACAAAAATATTGGACAAAATAAAACATAATAACAACTTGAAAAGCATGACTTCTTTTTGTGTACCAAATGTGCTGGACTGGGCGGCGGTCATATTTTGTACCGCTCTGCGGTACATCTAGTTAATTAAATTTTCACGTGGGGTAACTTGTTGCAGGGCAACCATAAACGGTTCCATGTCTTCCGATTAGATGATTAATCATCAGTTTCTTGAGAACTTTAAAGTTCTCAAGAAACTTGAGGTTAGTATGAAGGAGTGTATTGTGGATGTGTGCAAACATTCAATGCGGTTCCATGTGTTTGAATTGGATGACTTCCATGTGTTTGAATTGGATGACTAAAGTTCTCAAGAAACTTATCTACCTGAATCTCAATATTCTGATCACAACAACTCTGGGCAAATTACAAGTCAGCACCAGTGCTGCATTCCTTGTTTTGCACTTTTATAATCACATCACCAAAAGTAGGTTATTGGTTTTACCAAAATAATTTGGCACTATTTTTAAACTACAAACCTATAAAGTATTTTGATACAAAATATGATGCCATTTTTTCCAACTAAATAAAATAAAATGACCACATACTATTTTGTATTTTACATACTCAGACATACTGCCTATCCCTGGCTGTTGGCTGCAGCAACTCAAGCTAGGTAGTACTGATTGTTTTGTGTTTGTTTTGTGTTTATGTTAGTTTTGATCCAATTTGACAGCTTTGCTATATTTGCCCACCAAAATTTCTACCAGCCCACCCAAATATAGTAGCCTAGCCTAGGTTAGAACCAGCCCTGCCCTGCATGGAGACATATTTTACGATAATAATGGAAAATGTTAGCAAAACTTTTAGGTTTTGTTAACGGAATCTCCCGACCCTCATTCATCTATTTGCGCAACAGCCCACATTCTGCCTTCAATCCAGCGAGGCAGGTGAAATAAATGTTATTTTTTTTTAAAAGCTGTCATCGTCATAGGCACGATATTTAGGCTACCTCTGTTAAGCCTACACAAAGTTCAGTATTAAGGAGTATTTCCTGATCGGGAAACCTTTAGTTCCATGTTCAATTGTGCCGCGAATAATAAAAGGCAAGTGTGTTTGCCACTTACATTTCTGGCGTCTGACACTTCACACTGCTGCAAGTGCATCAAGAAAGGTCCCGCCTTACACCATGTTAATGGCCAATCGTAGACTAGGATTTGGGGTGGCACCTGGGGTGGCCAAATAGAATCTCAAGGGTGGACTGTGCCACCGAGCCACCCTCTGGCTCCGCCCTGTATATATATATATTATACATACATACATACATATACATAGCCTAAACATTATGATGCTCTGGACCTTTGCTTGAGGAAATTTTCCGTAGCGACCTTCGCTGAAGATTAATTGAATACCCCTGGTGTATACTGTATTTTCTGTATTTTGTTTTTGTTCTTGACAATTGTCAGTGTCTCTTGAGTGATCAGAGCTAAATGTTTTGGGCTAATTTAGATGTAATATTGAGTCATTGTCTTTGATTTACCGGATTGACCCTAAAGCACTCCTTGTTTACAAATCACTTAAAGGACGAATTGATCCATAGCTCTTGTTGGAAATCACTGTGTGCTGTTCATAGGAAAAAGAAAATGTGGCACAGCCAATTCTGAGTTATGGACAGGGAAGTATAGCCCAGAGTCGGATAGAAGTACTTTTGGTATTCCTGACATAATGCAGGGTAGCCGCGGGGTCTTAAAAGTCTTTAAACGGTCTTAAATGTCATGTTCCTTAATTAAGGTCTGAAAAAGTCTTAAATTCCGTTGCCAAAGTCTTAATTTTTTAACAGAAGGTCTTCAATTTTAATTATACTAGCCTGCAAGCAAGGTGAAATGGGGGAAAAAACTAGCCTGGCGGGCCATCCTATATCATTGAAATGTATAGTCTGGAATCGAGCCATTCACCTCGCAATCCAAGGGCGGCGGAGAATTGTCTTTCAAACTGCCTAGGCATGCAATAGGCCAGCCTTCTGACCATATCCGTTATCCGATTGACAAAGCGGCAAATACATCCTTCTTGAAAGGAATGACTTAAGTGCATTGTGTTGCTCAACTTTCAAAGAAAAGCACAAGTCCAACTCCTCCAAAGTTGAGCAACACAATGCACTTAAGTCACCCCCGCTGCTACCCTGCATTATGTCAGGAATACCAAAAGTACTTCTATCTTTGACTCCTGGGCTATGCTTCCCTGTCCATAACTCAGAATTGGCTGTGCCACATTTTCTTTCCTATGAACAGCACACAGTGATTTCCAACAAGAGCTATGGATCAATTAGTCCTTTAAGTGATTTGTAAACAAGGAGTGCTTTAGGGTCAATCCGGTAAATCAAAGACAATGACTCAATATTACATCTAAATTAGCCCAAAAACATTTTAGCTCTGATCACTCAAAAAGACACTGACAATTGTCAAGAACAAAAACAAAATACAGAAAATACAGTATACACCAGGGGTATTCAATTAATCTTCCAGCCCGAGGGTCGTTCACGGAAAATTTCCTCAAGCAAAGGTCCAGAGCATCATAATGTTTAGGCTATGTATATGTATGTATGTATAATATATATATATATATATATACAGAGGAACCAGAGGGTGGCTCCGGGTGGCACAGTCCACCCTTGAGATTCGATTAGCCACCCCAGGTGCCACCCCAAATCTAGTCTCTGATTGGCCATTAACATGGTGTAAGGCGGGACCTTTCTTGATGCACTTGCAGCAGTGTGAAGTGTCAGGCGTCAGAAATGTAAGTGGCAAACACACTTACCTTTATTGGCCTGCGGCACAATTGAACTGCTTGGAGCGAAAGGTTCCCCGATCAGGAAATACTCCTTAATCGCCGCAACTTTGTGTAGGCAACAGAGTAGCTAAATATATCGTGCCTATGGCGATGACAGCTTTAAAAAATAACATTTATTTCACTTGTCTAAGCTGGATTTAAAGGCAGAATGTGGGCTGTTCGCGCAAATAGATGAATGAGGTCCGGAGATTCCGTTAACAAAACCTAAAGTTTGCTAACATTTTCTCCATTATTATCGTAAAATATGTCTCCATGCAGGGCAGGGGCTGGTTCTAACCTAGGCTAGGGCTACTATATTTGGGTGGGCTGGTAGAAATTTTTGGGTGGGCAACATGTAAAGCTGTCAGAATTGGATCAAAACTAACATAAACACAAAACAAACACAAAACAATCCAATTTACTACCTGGCAGGTTGCTGCAGCCAACAGCCAGGGATAGGCAGTATGTGCTGATACATGTATGTAAAATACAAATGGTATGTGGTCATTTTTATTTTATTTAGTTGGAAAAAATGGCATCATATTTTGTATCAAAATACTTTATAGGTTTGTAGTTTAAAAATAGTGCCATTATTTTGAGTAAAATTAATATAACCTACTTTTGGTGATGTGATTATAAAAGTGCAAAACAAAGGAATGCAGCACTGGTGCTGACATGTTTGCCCAGAGTTGTTGTGATCAGAATATTGAGATTCAGGTAGATAAGTTTCTTGAGAACTTTACAATTCATCCAATTCAAACACATGTGGAAGTCATCCAATTCAAACACATGGAACCCGGCACAATGTTTGCACATCCACAATGCACCTCCTTCATACTAACCTCAAGTTTCTTTGAGGGAACTTTTGAGATTCTCGAAACCCCAGTGATATCATCTAATCCCACGGAAGACATGGAACAGGTT